>NW_006408569.1:2848093-2860451 GCF_000296735.1 Chrysochloris asiatica
TTTAAGAGTATGGGGGAAAAGAAAGAGTCCCCAGTGAATAGGTGTCATCTTGTCTAGATGGGTCTGGTGAAAAGAGATGGGGATAAGATTCATAAAATTCAATAGTGAATAATTGTTATCATGACTAATCGCGACTGTCACAATTGTAAAGGTAGAAGTTGTGTAACAAAAAAAGGGAAGTGGTTAATCTTACAGTCCACAAACAGAGAACCCTAGGACCATCAAGAAAGCAATGCACAAGCAGAATGTGGGACCTTATCCAGAGAAGCAGCAGCGTCAGAGATGGAGGCAGATATGGGGGCATGGAGAGAGGGAGTGTCTGAGGACTTTAGATTCAAGGACTAAGAAGAGAAGGACTAAGAGCTGGTGGCCAGGAGCAGACTTGCAGAATGTGCCCTTTGGAGACGTAAATTATTATATATGCCTGTGTGGTTTTTTTGTTTGTTTTTTAAAAAACTAAAGTGGATAGAGAGAAATACTGTTAACTGATAAGTACATGGAAGGGATTATAATCATTTTAATGAAACAAGGTATATGATTTGTTGAATGTAAAACTGATAATATGCCCTGTAAACTTTCACTCGATCCACAATAAAAACCTTAAAATAAAAATTAAATTAAATTAAATTAAATTTTAAAAAAGCCTTGCTACCAGAGTTCTAGTTCATACCAGGGGTATTCAGAATGTTCCTGGAGAAATTCCATTTACCCTTCAGTTCCATTTAACCATAAACTCTCTGAAGCCCCCTTGCACAAGCACAGGTATATTTAAAACAAAATGTGTTTAAACATGTCTTTGCGATCAGTGGATGGCTGCAGACAAGTTCTCTCAGTAATATACTTGACTTAGTTTTGTATAAAAACAAAACAAAAAAAGGCCCAATGAAAGCAGTGGCATCTGAGCAGATCTGCTTGGCCAGTTCAATAAAAAAATAAATAAATAAATAAATAAAATCAAGGAAAACATAGAAGAACTCAGGAAATAAGTTAACAAATGAAAACGTGGAAACCATACAAAAACAGCAATTATAAAGCTAGAAGATTAACACAAGGACTTCAGAAATAGATAATACATTAAAAGGGCAGAGAAGTAGAATTTAATCAATGGAAGTTCAAAGTACTGAGCTTGAAGAAAAATTCTCACTATTCATTTTCTAGAGGAACAATCAGAAGAAAGATGAACAAAAATATCAGATGAAAATCTAAGGTTTATTTATGACACTATTAAGAGGAATAACTTGTGTGTGATTGGAATTTCAGAACAGGAAGAGACAAAAAAGCCCATAGAGAATATTGTCCAACAGTTGTTGGAAGAAACTTCCCTAACATCATGAAAGGGGAGGAGACGGTCATTCAAGAAGTTGAACGAACTCCAAACCTAAGACAAGGAAAGAATCCTGAAAGGTGCTCTGGAAAAAATGAAAAGTTACCTACAAAGGACTAAGCTCTAATTTTGCAACAGCAGGCAAGAGACAGTGGAATGACATAAATAAAACTCAAAGGAAAAAAAAAAAATCATCAACCAAGAATCATACATCCATCAAAATTGTCCATCAAATATGATGGTGATCTTAGGTCATTTTCTGATAAACAGAAATTAAAAGCATTTGTAAAACACAGAGCAACCTTACAAAAATTACCAAAGGGAGTTCTTTGAGCAGAGAACCAGCAATTACAGACGTCAACCTGAAATTAACATACATGACAATATCACACAGAACTCAACCCAGATAGAGAAATATTCAAAGTAAAACAAACCTCCACGACTGAAAATAGAGAACCAGAGATACAGTTGCAAAAAACATAACATAAATTTAAAAGAGGGAATAATGTGGTTAGGTTAGAAGTACCCTAACCTGTCTGCGTCAGTAAAAATGCACAATCTCAGAAACCCTATGTAGGGTTGCTATGAGTTGGAATTGAATCCATGGTGGTGGGTTTGGTTTGGGTTTGGTTGGGTAACCAATCAAAAAGATCTAGCTATGGTCAGGGAGAGTCTCAGGATGGAGAGCTGTGAACATCTGGTCCATCTTCATTATTGACTCAGTGACAGTTACAACAGCAAATATAACACTCCTTAGGTAAGTAAGGACTGTGTGTCGCGCTGTGGGTTAATGCGCCAGACTGCAAAGCCATGTGAACTACAAGCTTGGTGGTTCAAGCTCACCAGTCGCTCTTGGAAACCCTATGCAGGGTCGCTATGGGTCGGAACCGACTCGACGGCACTTCACAACAGGTAAGGACTGTGGGAAGTCCTTTATAGATATTAAGTTGCTTGATTTGCATAAACTCTACAATCATCATCTCCATTTTACAGATGGGAAAATTTACACATGGGGAAATTCAATCACTCACTCAAGTCACATAGGTAATAAGTGGTTACATGGTATTAGAACCTATGTGTTTAGTAACAGAGCATGTGCTCTCCATGCCAACACTGTGCTGCCTTCATGCAAGTGAGAAAATTGAAGCTTAAGAAAAAGAAAATGATTTACCAGCTAGAGATCATCCAGAAAATTAATTCTAGAGTTGAGATTAGGATGCAAGTCTGTGTCTCTGTCTCTCTCTTTTTTAATGTGAGAAGAATGATAGTTTAATATATCTACATTTAATGTCTAGGAGTCCTGGTGTGGCGCTGTGGGCTAATGTATCAGACTGCAAAGTCGTTTGAATTGCAAGGTCGGTGGTTCAAGCTCACCAGCTGCTCCTTGGAAACCCTATACAGGGTCGCTATGGGATGGAATCGACTCGACGGCACTTCACAACAACAAGTTGTAATTAAATTTTTTAAAAAATTAAATCTTCTGGGGTTTTATGACATTCTCTCTCTCTCTGTTTTTTTAAAGTTTTTATTGTGAACTGAGTGATAGTTTACATGGGAGAACATCAGCCTTACACGATCGTTTCATTGCAGTGATTACAGTCTCCTCTGTTAGGATGCAAGTTTCTTGATGTCTAAATTAGTGAGCTTCATTTCTCAGTAGAGCTTGAGCCATTTGGCTCATTCAAGTAGCTAATGTGGAATCAAAGTGCTGACAGGTAAACAGTTAGAACATATATCTCTTCTATTAAAGCTGATGTGGATCATTTCTGTTATTCAAGTCTTACTCATTGTCCTTACCTAGACAGCATGACTTCATAGTGGCACTGGCTGAATTATTGCTTACTGCCACCGCTTGCCAATTCTTCTCCCACTATCATATGAAGCTAGACTTTTCCTATTGCCACATTATTGCTGGGGCATGCTTCCAAAAATGAATGAGTAAAAGCTTCTATTGCTTCACAGTCTCCTTCCTAGAGAGCTCCCTGATTTGTTGCATCTATAATGATACTGAGGGATAGGGTCAAGGAAGTATGGTGAAAGTGAAGTGAAGTGGTGGAGCCTTTGTGAAGATTTAGGACAAGTGACCCTGAAATGTTCTTGATGACCATATTCACCAAAGCAGCAGATCTTTTTATGACTTATGACGCCTATTCTCAAGGTTCATCACCTGAGCTATTACAATAGTTTCTTTCTTAACTGGTCTCCCTACCTCCAGTCTTGATCTTCTTCTAATGAAATAATGGTGCCAGAGAGATCGTTCCAGAAAGCAGAACCAATTAGGTCACTTCCTTATAACAAGTGCTTTCAAAGCTCTCCTTTCTTCAAGAATAAAATCTAAACTTCTTGGCATGGCCTCCGTCTAGGCCAGTTTTCCTGAACTCCCCAGACATACCCCAGCCACACTTAACAGTCCATAGTTCCCCAACTCATCATGTGTTTTCATGTCTCTAGGGCCTTCGTACAATGGAATGAGTTTTGGAATCAGTTCACCAGGGTTCCAGTTGTGTTGAATCTCTTAAAGTCTCCATTACTTCATCTGTAAAATATGCATACTAATGCCTCCTTTACAGGGTTGTGTGGAGATGTGAAATCACATATAGAAAGCTTCTAACCAAGAGCACAGCACACTCAAGAGATGGTGGTTCTCAAGAGATGATGATGTGTATGAATGGTCGTAGCAGCATTATTCATAATAGCCACAAAAGCTGAAAGTGCTCAAATGCCTATCAGTGGGTGATAGGATAAAGAAAATGTGTTAAACATATGGTGGAATGTTATCCAGCTATGAAAAGAAATGAAGTTCTAATGAGTGCTTCAAGAACCCTGAAGACAGTATACTGAATGAAAGAAGCCACACAAAAGCACAAACATTGCATAATATTTTATAGGAAATCTCTGTTCTGGAAGTTTCCTGCAAAAATACAAGGAATATTTTGTAAGACATCTTCAGACTAGACAAACGCATAGAGACAGAAAGCATAGAGAGTATGCAAATGCCATGGAATCTTTCACTTTTAAATGGTTAATTATATGCTATCTGAAAGTCGCTGTAATTTAAAAAAAACGTTTTGAAGCCACTGGGCTCAACAGAAAGTTTTAGGTTTTTCTAGTTCAGGACTTCTCAGAACTTCTAATGTACTCATGTTTGCTACAAGTCTTCCAGAAGGCTGTCTAACATACAAATTGTTGCTCTTAAGTGGTGTTGAGCCGGTTCTGACTCATAACGACCTGTATAGGGCTCCTGAGGAGCGGCTGGTGAGTTTGAACTGCAATATAAAAATACCTTACGCTTAATTGGCTCAATATCAAAACTATGCCCACTCCCCTGCCCGTGTGAAACTATTGCTCTGGAACATACTTTGGGAGATATTGATCTTTTCCAACCCTCTGTGTTTCTATTTTAGGAAACTGAGTTTCTCAAGAGTTTATCACTGCTTTGTTGTTAGGAGCCATTCAGTCATTTTCGACTTATAGCAACCCCATGTGACAGAGTAAAACTGCCCCCCTCCAGGTTTCTAGACTGTAATCTTTTTCGTTGTTTCATTGTTGTACACAGGGAACCGACTCAACAGCACCTAAACAGGTCTTTATCCCACAGAGCCTCTGAGTGGGTTCAGACCACCAACCTTTGGTTAGCAAGCCAAACGCCTAAGAGTTATGCCACCAGACAACCTTCACAAAGTGTATGTGCTCTCATACTTAATATATTATTTTTGTGTCCACCTAGGTCTGGCTGTAAAGTAATATAGTTATAACTTTATGAGCATAGAAATGCTGTTAGGAGATGAGTGTAAACACAACAGAAAATAAAAGCGCTGAGACAAGACTGAAGATATAGAGTCCATGGCTTAGTATTCTGAAAGGGGAGATCTTTCCAAAAGTGGTAAGAAGGATTCAGAAGTAAGAACCATTCATTGTGGAAAATACTTTTCATATTTTTATGTTTTCCTCTTTCTAGATTTTTTTTTTTCTACACAGAGACAAATTAAAAACAACAACAACAAAAAAAACATGAATTAAGCTGTAATTATATTCGTATGTAATTATACAAATAATAATCTTGAATACCTCTGTTGTTGTTGTTGTTAAGGGCCATTGAGTCGGTTCCAACTCACAGCAACCTATATAGGGTTTCTGAGGAGCAGCTGATGGATTCAAACCATCGAGCTTGTGGTTTGCAGTCCAGTGCTTATCCTACAATGCTACACCAGGATTCCAATATATTTATATGCTGTTGTTGTGTGCCGTTATGTTGGTTCCGACTCAGGGCAACCCTGTATAAGGTTTTTGAGATCAGTTGTTGGGTTTGAACTGCCAACCTAGTGGTTACCAGTCCAGTGCTTATCCTACAGTGCCACACCAGGGATCTGAATACCAATTGGTGTTGTTGTTAAGTGCCGTTGAGTCAGTTCTGACTCATACCAACTTATAGTTTCCGAGAAGCAGCTGGTGAGCTTGAACTGCTGACCTTGCGGTTCAAACCGACCTTGCAGTCCAACTCATCAACCCACACTACCAAACTAGGACTTCCTGAACATCAATACATGCCATCAAATGTTCCTCCACAATGTAATTTCTCAATACTTATCAAAATGCAATTCTGATTATACAACCACCCATGATCTTCGTAAGAGAAAATAGAGGGAGGCACCCTTAAAAAACTAGTGGTTTCCTGTGTGGAGCCCTTAGGTGTGGTCAGAGGCACATTGCATCTCAGTAGCATTTGCCAGTTCGATCAGTTTGTCTTCTAGATAATTTTCCACTCTATTGTCTGTGGTGTCCATGATAATATTTGTGGTGATGACCATGATAATGTGAACCTCAGACCTCTAACTACAGACAACATGATTGACCAAGGGCTTCATCTGCTGTATTCTGAGACCCCACGCCACATTTGTCCTGTCTCCTTATCTTCCTGGGGTCAGACTTGCCTTGTATTCTTGAGCCTTTCTGGCTCCCTCCCCATTTCTCTTGATATGACTGCCATCATCACTTCTGATAATTAAAATAAGACCTAACATTTATTGAACACAATTTGTGCCAGGCATCGTGCCAAGCACTATGCATGGTTTCTCTTATTTGATTCTCATAGCAGCCCTACAAGGTAGGCCCTTCCCCCACCCACACCCACACCCCTGAGACACATGAAGTGCTTTCTAAAGGTAACAGAACTAACTGATGGCAAATTTAAAACCAAGTCAATCTCATTTTACCACCTGTGCTCTTTACTACTAGAACGAGCAGCTTGGAACACACTCAGGCTAACTTTTCCTGCCAGTTCTAGGTTCAGGTCAGGTCCTCAGGCTTCATTCAGTCTACCTGCTAGCTGGGTTGTGCCCAGGGCAGGCAGTGGTGCTGGACCCGAGTGGACTTGGGTAAGGGGTTGGATCTAAATTCTCATGCAGAGAAGTTTCTGGTGAAAAGACAGAAGGTGCGTGCTCTAATCCTGATAAGCCAGCGCATAGAGTCACTGGGATTAGAGAAAGCCTGTCCATTTTCCTTTCAACATTTGGGGAGACCATACTCATGAATGATCAAATTAAGCACAAAAGCTGTAAGCACAAAAAGTAAACAGAAATCATCTAGGCAGGAATGTTCTTTCTTTCTTTTTCTTTCAAAAGTCCAGGGTGATTTTACCTAGAGACCATCCTCATTTGTTCCATTAATACTGCTTCAAGGCATCGTGCCTGTCTTAATTGCTGCCATTCCTCCTTTTGCAGATGAAGTATCTGTTCTTTAATGACCTGTGGGATGCACAAGAATTACCATAATAGCACCTCCTCCACCCTGATAGCAGCTTTCCCAGCACCCATTCAATTAGGAAATGACTGAATGTCTCTCCAGCCGACCTTGCAGTTATCAGTCCAGTGCTGAGTATTAGTACCGTGACTGAGACACATGGCTTCGATCATGGAGCTCACTAATGCTCCTTCAGTTCTCCTCTTACTAGCATCTCCATTTCATTTGTGTGGTCACTAAGATGCCCTTGCTTCAGGGAGTCCCATCATGTCGCCATTGAAATCAAAGTGGACTGTTCGCTGGGCTCCCCCTCAGCAACAATAAAATCAGACAAGTCAAGACTGCAGCTTTCTGACTGAGGGGCTCTGCCGCATGCATTTAAGAGATGAAAGGCACTGAGTCCCAGGCTGGACTGGAATCCAAGGCATTTCTAGAGAGTGGAGAATATTTGGGCAATTATTATGTTTTATTTTATAAATACCTGATAAATATTTTATAAGTAATTATTTATATGCTGTTATATTGCCAAAGAGTCAGTTCCAACTCACTGGTCTTATGTCCAACAGAATGAAACACTACCAGATCCTGTGCCATCCTTACAATTGTTCCTACATTTGAGCCCATTGTTGTTGTCACTGTGTCAGTCCATCTCATTGGGGTTCTTCCTCTTCCTCGCTGACCCTCCACTTTACCAAGCATGATATTCTTTTCCAGGGACTGGTCCCTCCTTATCACATGTCTGAAGTATGTTATTTATATACTATTATTATTGACTTCTAATTTAAATGAATGCTGAAGAGAGGAGGTGGAGAAAGAGGGAAGAAAAAGAAATTCATTGTCATCCTCCTTATAACCAGAACCTGCTATGTGCTGGAGCAGCTTTATGAGAGACGTATTCTCATTAATTGCTGTGAGTTATTACTAGTTGCCATTGAGTTGGCGCCAACTCATGATCAGTCCAGACACAACAAAACAAAATGTTGCCTGCCTACGCTATCTCCTGATTGTCTGCATAACCGAGTCTATATTATTATTACTATTTTTTTTTTAACAAGCTTTTCTTGTGAATTGAGTGATAGTTTACATGGGAAAACATTGGTTTTACACTCGCCCTATTGTATTTCATTTCATTGCAATGATTACAATCCCCTCCATGCATTATTATTCAACAGTATTTGCTTCTATTCTTATGTTTTCTTTTTTTTTTTGTACACAAAAGCACTCAGGAATATATAATCATTTAAACAACCCAAGGGCAAACTCTGCAAACCTGCCTCCTCGCTGTCAGCACACAGCCTTTCCCTTTCCATGAATCCAGAGTCCTCAGCTACTTTCTCTCTCTCCATGTCTTCATCAATTTGAGTCAATATTATTTTGTACTTTCTATTTGTTCCATCTCTCTGTTTCTATTGGTACCAAGTGTTGTGCTTTTCTTTCTTCATTATTTTGGGTGGATTTTCTTTTAGGATTCCATTTTCCCGTCTTCTAATTTGGAGGGCATACACTCTGCTTCTATTCTTGTAATGATTATCTTTCAAATGGCAGCATGCATGATTAACTTAGCAGGATAAGTTTGTGGGAAAATTATCCTGCTAAGTTAATTGTTTTGAACTATCAGGTCAGGTGGTTCAAGCTCAACAGCCACTCCTTGGAAACCCTATATAGGGTCACTGTGAGTTGGAACCAACTCAATGACACTTAACAACAAAAATATATTTATAGTATGGGGTCTGATTAGTGTATCTGCCTAGTTCACCATCTTGGTTTTTCCTGTCCAACCCACTGTCTTTTCAATCACCTTAGATGCCTGTGAAAGATGGACAATGAATAAGGAAGACTGAAGAAATGATGTCTTTGAATTATAGCATTGGGAAAGAATATTGGATGCACAATGGACTACTGGAAGAACACAGAAATCTGTCTTGGAACAAGTATAGCCTGAATGCTCCTTATAAGTGAAATGATGAGACTTCACTCATCTCATGAACTTTGAACATGTTATCAAGAGGAAAAAGTTTGGACTTCTGGCAAGATGGTGGATTAGGCAGATGCACTACACAGACCCTCTACAAAAAAAGATACGAGAAACAAAATAAAACATAGTTGAAAATTCTAGCACGCAGAGCTTCAGAAGACAGGTTAGTGAGGTGGATGGAATTTCTTGCTGGGAGGAGAGGCAGAGCAGGGATGATGAGAGAAGGAGACTGACAGGTGAATGGCTGGACACATGCACTTTGACCATTTTGCGAGCAGCTTTGGCAGTGGAGAGAGGCCTAACAGAGCAGATTTGCACAGGCAACAGAAAAGGTGTGATTTATTCTTTCCCGCATTCCCATGGAGACCAGAAATGTGACTAGCTTTTACCCTCATCCACCCCCAGCACAAACTCTGCTCTCCGGGAGTTCTGAGCCGCATGGTTGTGAGCCACGCTAATGTGATATGGGGGCTAGTTGTGCCACTTTGGTGTGCCACTTTGGTGCCTTGCTTCAGGCAAGCTCAGCTCCAGACCTACAAAACCTGTAGAACCACTAGATCAGCATTTAACTATTCATCCTGCCCCCAGCTTCCCTGTGGTCCTAACAGACACTGAAACCAGCTGCATCAAGGTCCTCCATGAACTACTTCTAGATTGAATGCCCTGAAAGTAGGTAACACCAAGGTCAATAAGAACTCCATCTAGAGCCAAGAATTCTGCTGTCACATCTCTTCCACAACCACCCTGTGAGCTCCCTGAATTGCAAATGTCACCCAGATATTTCTCCTTTGCAGGTCCAACAACTGTACTGTTTGTTTTTACAAATATGACAGCCCCACAAAGCCCTGGAGACAACAGAAGAAACAAGAGATAATGGCTCAAACAAATGACCAAGATGCAGAGACAGAAATTGTTTCTGAGGAAGCTGAGGTAATACCTCTAATTGAACAAAAAAGAAAATGATGATAATGAGGTACCTTCATAGGATTGATAGAAAGTTAGAGGAAAGCAAGGAAAACACAATAAAAACTTTAGAAGAATTCAGGAGAACACTATAAGAACAAACAGACAAAATAAATGCAAATTTTGAAATGACGCAAAACCTGCTATTAGAAAGCCAGAAAATTAATACAAAGATTTCAGAAATGGACAAAACATTGAAAGGACAAAGGAGTAGATGTGAAACAATGGACACCTGAATTAGTGAGCTTGAAGATAAATCTCTCAATACTAGAAGAACAAACACAAAAAAGAATGGAAAAATCTGAAGAAAGCCTAACTGTTACGTGGGACACTATGAAGAGGAAAAACTTATGGATGATCAAAATTCCAGAATAGAAATAAAGAAGAACAGAGAAATTTTTTGAGGATTTTTGGAAAAAAAACTTTCATGAGCTCATGAAAGATGAGAAAATAAGCATACATGAAGCTGAACGAACCACAAACAAGATAGATCCCAAAAGCAAATCTACAAGACACATCATAATCAAAACTTCCAAAATCAAAGACAAGGAAAGAAGCCTGAGAGCAGTTCAGGAAAAACGAAAAGTTACCTACAAAGGAGAACGAATAAGAGTAAGCTCAGATTTCTCAGCAGAAACCATGCAAGCAAGAAGACAATTGAATGACATATACAAAACTCAGAAAGAAAAAGATTGCTAACCGAGAATCATATATCCAGCAATGCTGACCAGACCAACTTTACAAAAAAATGTTGCAGAGTGTTCTCTGGACTGAGAATTAACAACAGCAGACAACAACTTGAGATTACCATACATGACAACACCAACCAGAAATCAATTCAGATATAGAAGTATTTAAAGTAAAGCAGACCTACACGACTGAAAACAGGGAATCAGAGATACCATTGATTAATGAAATCAACTACAAAGTAAAAAGAGGAAATAGTGTAGATACAGAACTTCCGAATTGAGAGGAAGTCAAGTAGATTTCAAAGTAAAACAGACTATTTTAAGCAAGGACAAAATTAACAAATTATAGCGTAACCACAAAGAAAAATAATACACCGGCACATCAAAATAAAAAAAGAGGAAAAATCAGAAAGATGTAGTAAACATTAACACAACAGAAATGAAAATGCAAAGAAAACCCACAAACATACTGAAGTCAGCATAGAAAATTTTATGGAACAAGGAATCCAGCAGCACCACAACACACACACACAGAGAGAGAGAGAGAGAGAGAGAGAGAGAGAAATGACAATTAAGTCATAAGCGGTAGTGAGGTTGGCCGAGGATCAGACATTGTTTCGTTCTGCTGTGCATGGGGTCGCTATGAGTCGGTTCCGACTCGATGGCACCTGACAACAACAACAACATTGAGTCCTGGTGTGGCGCTGTGGGTTAATGCGCCAGACTGCAAAGCCGATTGAACTACAAGGTTGGCAGTTCAAGGTCACCAGCTGCTCCTCAGAAACCCTATACAGGGTCGCTATGGGTCGGAACTGACTCGATGGCACTTCACAACAACAACAATTGATAATTACACTGAATGTTAATAGATTAAATGTTCCAGTCAAGAGATATAAAGAGCAAAATGGATAAGAAAATAGGATCCAGCAACATGCTTCAAGAGACATATAAAAGATATGGAGACAGCCTGAATGCCCATCAACAGAAGAATGGCTAAACAAATTGTGCTACATGCACACAATGGAGTACTACAAAACGTTTCAGATTAATGATGAATCTTGAAACATCTCACAACATGGTTGAATCTGGAGGACATTATGCTGAGTGAAGTTAGTCAGTTACAAAAGGACAAACATTGCATGACACCAAAGTTGTGAAAAGTTAAAAAAGGGGGGGGGGCTTTCTTGATGAAAGAAACAATCTATGATGGTTATGGGGGTAATTATTCATGGGTTACATGGTAGACACATGTTAACATGAGTGACAGGTCAGGCAAAACACAACAAAAGGAAAGTTAGCAGAAGAAAGATGAAGGTAGAGAGAGACACAGGGAGGAATGAAACAAAGTGAATAGAGCTAAATACTATCAACTGTTGGTATGTGGAGGGCATTGCAAACATGTAGTGAAGCAAAGTATATGATTTGTTGAATGTAAAACTGATAATCTGTTCTGTAAACCTTCTCTTAATTCACAATAAGAAGTTTGTTTTCTTTTTTAGAAAAGAGATCTAGTCACTTGAGGGACAGAGAAAAGAATAGCCAGAAACATCACCATAGAAAACTTGTAAGTCTGTCTTCAGCTTATAACTGATTGTTGTTGTTGTCAGGTGCCATCGAGTCGGAACCGACTCATAACGACCCCATGCACAGCAGAATGAAACAATGTCC
>NW_006408569.1:2861941-2866379 GCF_000296735.1 Chrysochloris asiatica
ATTCCTTCCATCTTTTCTTGATGCGTTCTGCATCATTCAATAATTTTCCCAGAGAATCTTTCAATAACGAAAGTCGAGGCTTGAATTTTTTCTTCAGTTTCCCCAGCTTGAGAAATGCTGACCGTGTTCTTCCTTTTTGGTTTTCTATAGGGAATGTAGTTTTATACTTTACCTTTCTATTGAAAACTCAGTGTTTTAATGAAATTTTGGTTAACTCCAGTAGGGTTTTTTTTTAAACAATAATTTGAAAGTACCCACAACTATCATGTATATTTTGATATCCCAAACATGTGATTTACAAACTCAGGATAATCTGGTTTTGTTTGTTTGTTTCTTAGTTTTATAAATTTTACTGTGGTAAAACTATGCAGAACAAAATGTATGCCATCTCAATAGTTTCTGCATGTCCAGTTAGTTCAGTAGCATTGATGACATCCTTCAAGCAGGATATGTGTTTTTCAATGAGTCTACTTGTAATTTATTTTTAAAGAAAAAAATTATTAAAATTTATAACCACACTGAAGGACATGTTAAAAGAAAATGTTTTCAAACCCTATCAAGTAAATATAATTGTTTTGATTCCCTTCTAAACTTTATTTATGTATTTACAAAATTTACTTTGATGTAATCATGGTAAAAAAAAAAGGACAATGCTTCCTTCTCCTTTTGGAATGTACTTGTTGTTTGGTGCCATTGAGTCAATTTCGACTCATAGAGACCCGATAGGACAGAGTAGAGCTACCCCATAGGATTTCCAAGGTTGTAATTTTTACAGAATCCTGGTTAATGCACTGGACTGCAAAGTCGGTTTGAACCGCAACATTGGTGGTTCAAGCTCACCAGTCACTCGTCAGAAACCAGGTCACTGTGAGTCAGAACCAACTCCACAGCACTTAACAACAACAATCTTTCTGGAAGTTGATTGCCACAGCTTTCTCTCACAGAATGCTGGTGGCTTAAAACTGCTGACCTTCTGGAGCTTAACCCTTGGGACACCAGAGCGCCTTTGGAACCTACTTTTGTTGTTAAATGCTGTTGAGTTGGTTCTGACTCATAGTGCCCAACTCATAGCAACCCTGTACAGGGTTTCCGAAGAGTGGCTTGCTTTGAACCTCTGGCCCTGAGGTTAGCAGTACAGTGCTTATCCTACAAGGCCACATCATATTCCTTCCTGTTGTTACACAATTTTTTCCTATCATTTTTAATGACTACCTAGGATCTCATCAAATTGAAATGTTAATTTTTTTAAATAATTGCTGCATTGTTGGAAATTTTAAGCTATTTCAATATTTCCCCCATTATATTATAATACATTTATTTCTGCATGTGTTCTTTTTCTTATTTTTAATTATTGAAATAATGAGAAATTTCCAGAAGTGAATTTATTGGGTCTAGTAACATTTTATTGACTTTTGATGTAAAGTGAACCTTATAAACATCGCACCAAGATATAATCTATATGCCTGTTTCCTTTAACAGCAATCTAAAAATTATTTTTCTTTATATTTGGTCAGTTGAATAAATGGTTCATTTTCTCAACATATGTTTAGTGAAATCCTAATGAGTTAGGCATAGTGCCAGGTGCCTTTGAAGCATTCACAATCTAATGAGATAGGTCAGAGAATACAGTAAGAACGATTACATAGACTTGTATACGTTTTCATAGAAACACAAATGAGGGGTGCATTTAATAGATAAACGTACCTCTGTTTTTTTCTGGATCATAGGCAGGCTTATTGAACATGTTTCATATGAACAGGTTCCAAAATTGAGAAGGGGCACTTACGTTTGTTTTTTGTTGTTGTTGTTGTTAAAGCTACATATTTAAAAAAAAAAAAAAAAAAAAGATCACCAACATGTATATTTGCTGTTTGCAGTTTCTCTTATATGCTTTATCTCTTTGTTTTGCCACATTTAAAAACAGAATTAATAGTAGTATTTGCAGCAACAACTTAGTGTCATTAGGAGCCCTGGTGTGGTGTGTAGGATAAGCACTAGACACCAAGTTAAGTTTGAATTGCAAAGTCAGTGGTTCAAACCTACCAGCTGCTCCTCAGAAACCATATACATGGTCGCTATGAGTCAGAACCAACTCAACGGCACTTAAGAACAAGTGTCATCATGGGAGTTCTGGCGTAGCACTGTAGGATAATGCACCAGACTGCAATGTCGGCAGTTCAACCCCACCAGCTGTTCCTTGAAAACCCTGTACAGGGTCACTATGAGTTGGAACACATTTGATGGCACTTAAGAATAAACAATAACAAGTGTCATCATGAAGCATATCTAACAAAGAGAGTACTAAGGAGCTCTGATAGAATGGTGATTACAAATTGGGCTGTGAACCTCAAGGTCAGCAGTTCGAAACTACCAGCTGTTCCGTGGGAGAAAGATGAGGTTTTCTGCTCCCATAAAGATTTATAGCCTTGGAAATCCTGTACAGGGTCGCTGTGAGTCAGAACTGACTCCACAGCACAGAACAACAGCAACATCCCTGTAACCAATTGCTGTAAGAAGATTGGAGAAATGGTCATTATGCTGAGTTGAGATGTGAAAGCATTTGGAGGAAAAAATGATTGTCTATCTCTACAAGTAAGGTGATCCTCCCAGGTCAACTCCCAAGATAGGAAAAGCCTTTTTGATAATGCCTTTCAAAAAAAGACAAGGATGGTTTCTTCATGAAACTATATTCAGTTGTACTATTTGCCTCTACAAATCATTTTAATAATTTACTTCTGCTCAAAGTGTGGCAGAATAGTTCCCAAGCCTTAGGCCAGGCCTCATGGAATTCAGCATGGAAAAAGGATGTTGTCGTTAAATGTCATTGAGTCGGTTCTGACCCATAGTGACCCTGTAAAGGGTTCCCAAGGAGCAGCTGGTGGGTTTGAACCTTGTGGTTCAAACTGACTTTGTGGCAGAGTGCTTTTTCCAGCACCACACCAGGACTTCATGGACTAAGGATAAGCAGTACAATGTAGAAGAAAGAAAATTACTTTGGTGTCAGACAAGCCTGTGTCCAGGTTCTGGCTTGGCCATCTATATAAGCAGTGTCACTTGGCTCATCTTTCTTATCCTCTCTTCTGTTCAGTAAGGAGCTCTGGTAGGGTAGTGGTTATGAGTTGGGTTGCTAACTTTAAAATTAGCCGTTTGAACCTACCAGCCATTCCACAGAGAAAGATGAGGCTTTTAACCGCAAGGTCGGTGGTTGCAGCTCACCAGCCGCTCCTTGAAAACCGTATACAGGGTCGCTATGAGTCGGAACCGACTCTGTGGCACTTAACAACAACAGCAAAGATTTACAGCCTCGGAAACCCTATGTAGGGTCACTGTGAGTTGGAACTGACTCCACTGCAAACCACCACCATCTGTTAAATGGGGACTAAGTATGCCCATAGGAGTCCCTGTGTGGTGTAAATTGTTTGCACTCAGCTAGTAACCTAAAAAGGAGCTCTGGTAGTGTAGTGGAATATGAGCTGGGCTGCTAATCACAATGTCAGGAGTTTGAATCTACCAGCTGCTCTATGGGTGAGAGAGGATGCTTTCTGTTCCTGTCAAGATTTACAGCCTCAGAAACCCTATGTTGTTGTTGTTGTTAAGTGCCATCGAGTCGGGTCCTACCCATAGCGACCCTATAAAGGTCGCTATAAGTTGGAACTGACTCCACAGCACACAACCACCATCACCACTAACCCAAAAGTTGGTTGTTTGAACCCACCCAACAGCACCACAGAAGAAAGGCCTGAATTTCTACATCTGAAAGCCTTGAAAACCTTCGGAGCACAGTTTTACACCTGGGGTCCTCATGTGTCACAGTTGACTCCATGGTAACTGGTTTTGTTTGGTTTGGGTAATCATACGTACCTACAGCCTGGAGATAATGCTTGTGTTGAGTCAGATAATATGTATGAAGCGAATAGCACAGCACATGGAATATAGAAGATATTCACTGAATCCTCAGTCTTCTTGTTGTAGCATGAATTAACTGAAGATTCCTGGCAAGGAGACCCTCCCCACACACATACCACAGAAAGGGGGCAAGTTGTTTTATTAATGCATGAATAACCTGGATAAGGAGAGGTAGCACGTCTCAAACACTTTTTGGTCAAGAAGAGTACTAGGGTATCACTCTGTATACTCTGGCATGTTGAATAAATTCGGAGGCCACCAAGCCTGTAAGTGACTTTAACTTTCCATCAATATCATATTTCAAGTGTGTGCTTCAGAAGTGTCACCTCTCCATTTATAAATGGAACAGAAACTTGAAAATGTTTCAACTCAGAGCTTCAGGTTCTAAAGCCCAAACCTCTCATTTTCCAGAGGAGGATAGAGATGTCCATGTTTGACATTATCTTGCTACTTAATGGAGATTTTTGAGTCCGAGAGGAAAAAGTGTATATATATATATATATATATATATATATATATATATATATATATA
>NW_006408569.1:2866479-2892354 GCF_000296735.1 Chrysochloris asiatica
AGAGAGAGAGAGAGAGAGAGAGAGAGAGAGAAACTACCTTAGTTTCCTGTCTGTTTCCACTAGATCAGTGGTTCGCCAACCCTTGGAACCACAAAGAGATTGAGAATTTATTGGAATTGCCATGGAGTCTTTGGAAAATGGCCTGAGAGCAATCTCTGGGTGTGTTTTGGAGTGGTTGTTACCGGGCAGGAATGAGTCCTTTTTGTTTCCTGTCTCTCGAGTGTAGATGCCCTGACAAAGGCTAGCCTGAAAGGAACATCCGTGTGAAGAGGCCACTTAGCATCACTCTCCTCGCTGCAGTGAGACCACCATTAGTTTTCATTAAATAAGTAATATTCGGAGCAATCCACTTCCTCATCATTAAGGGCCATTAGTAGCTACTCTTTGTCACACACAAACCCTAATGGAACTCTATCAAGGGCTTTACTAAAGAGTTGCTAATTTTCAACGGAAAATTAGTAATGCTGGCAGCAAATTTAGATTTTCCTCTAAAACTCTTCTAAATATCCTCCCCTTTCGCCTCTGCCCTAGGAAACAAAGCAGCCCTGCAGTAATTACAGTGAAGCGACAGCAGGGAGAACCTCTGGGTCTCTTCTCTTGTGTTGCAGTTCAGTCTTTGGTCACAGGAGCACATTCTGATCTCCCCACTGAAAGCCACAAAGCCCTATCAGACTTCTCTGGCCTTTCTGGATCCAAGTCCTTTCCATTTGAGGGCCAGTCATTTACTCTGGCCAGAAGAAAACACAAGAATCCTCCTTTACACCAAGCAAATCTCTCCCGATATTTCCATAGGAAGAGATTTCCCTCAGATAATTTAGAAATGCAATTGCAGGATGAATGGATCTGGTGGTGTCTGTGATTACGGTTGTTTTTACTTTCGGGTGGAAATCTGCAAGAGTTGTAGGTAACAGACATAGCAGAGAGGTGTGGTGGCCTACGGATGTCAAATCAGTGAGAACTTCTTCCCCAGCTCCACAACCATTAGTTAATTTGCATCCTGTTTTCAACGGAAATTCCTTAGATTTTGCAAAGTTCAGTGTAAATTGTTTGAAAAGATGATTCTGAGAGCTCCAGCTATTGCTATGGAGTCCTGGTGTGGCATTGTTGGTCAAATGCGCCAGACAACAAAGCCCTTTGAACTACAAGGTCGGCGGTTCAAGTTCATCAGCAGCTTCTTGGGAACCCTGTATAGGGACGGAAATTACTCGATGGCAATTAACAACAACCACAACATTGCTTGCTAGGAATTTAGCAATAAGGCGGACCAATGAATAGGAAGCTAGAGGAAATTTGAGCAAACAAGTTTTAAACCTTAACACCTTTTTCTTCCATTAAAAAACTCATAGAAAAAAAGTACTTTACTGCTTTAGCCATCTAGCTATTCATCAATTTGATTTTCAGTTTTGACACAATAAATAACAGGCCAGTGGGTGATGTTGGGTAGATCTTATTTCCTTTGCTGGGTTCAGGATTAACAGATAATCTTGGGGACTGTTCATTGAATATTCTCAAAGCATGTAGGCATTAAATTCATCAAGAGGCAAGGTACTTTGTGTTTGCCAGAAGACAATTCTAGTGGCAAATGCTTTTTAATTAACAGAGGCTTGTATCAGCTTTCCTATGTACCCAGCTAGAGTACCCGTGTCTGGGCAGGTGCATCCTGTTGCGTATTAGGGAACAACAAAGGGCAGGACACTTCAGACAATTCTTTCCAAATGAGCATGCACCCCTGCTCTCTGGATCCTGCTGCTTCTGTTGTTCCTTCTTCTGCATTGTCCAAAGAGGTTTTCTTTAAGAAAACTGTAGCTCCAGTTGCTTGCTTGAGTCATTCATTCAGCACACATTTACTGAAAACCCACTCTGCTGAGCACTTAGAAACATGAATGGTTTACCATCTAAGACGGAAGATAATCATTCATCAAAACAGCATGGTGGATTCAGGTGAATATCCTGGGAAATTTCCCACAAAGATTGACCGCCGTTTCTCCACAATAGTGTTACTTTCATTGTGTTTCTGAACCTGCCTATCAGATGAAAATGGACATCTCCATTCTATGTTGTGAAACCCTACAGAGAATGACACTTTGAATCCTACCCACCACCTTGATGTGGCAAAGAATTCTACCAAAGTCAAAAACTATTAGTATCTTAGAATCCAGAGTCAGGACTGCTGGCAATGCTTTACACAGCACACAGACAACTGGACTTGGCACTTAGGGCCAGCCCTACTGAGGTAGTGAGTGGTCTTCCTTGTTTCTCATTTTACTTACTTGTCCCCATCAAGATATACAAGTTCCATATCTGGTGCCAATCCTGACTTAGAAGGAGGAGAAAGAACTGTGGGAACGAGAGTGAGAGATGAAACATAAGAATCATAGAATTTTAGAGCTGATGGAGTCCTGGTGTGGTGCTGTAGGATAAGCACTGGATCCAAAGGTCGCTTTGAACTGCAAAGTCAGCTGTTTTAACTCACCAGCCGCTCCTTAGAAATCCTATACAGGGTTGCTATGAGTCAGAGCTGACTTGATGGCACTTAACAACAGGAACAACAAGGTCCTTTAATAGTCCTCGTGTGACGCTGTAGGCTAAGCACTGAACTGGTAACCACAAGGTCGGCAGTTCAAACCCACCAGCTGCTCTTGGAAGCCCTATACAGGGTTGCTATGAGTCAGAATCAACTCTACTGAGCAACGCTTACAACAGCAACCACCACAACAAAGGTCCTGTAAGCTTTTGATACTCATAGTGTGGTCCACGGACCAGTCGCATTGATATCACCTGGGAACTCATTGGAAATGCAGAACCTCAGACTTGACTGGAGACCTATTGAATCTGAATGTGCGGTTTAACGAGATCCCTGGGTGATTTGTAAGTACATGAAAGTTTGAGAAATGCTGCACTAGACCAGTCATTTTCAACCTTTGCCCCATGATGACACCCACACATTAGACAACAATTCTGCACAGGACATAATTCTCTGAGTATGACAAAGTTGTGAACGCTTTCATCCTACGTGTTACAAATGAGCAGAGAGAACGGTAGTAACCACATCCTAGTTTACAAGACTTGAGCTGTCTTAGCCCTGGCATTCTCTGGATGAGTGAATTGCTAAGGTCTCATACTATAAGCTCATAGCAGAATTGGAGCCAAGTATCAGGTTTTCAAGTATTTCTTTGTTCAGCATTGAGTCAGGGGCTTCCTGCTTTTCCTTATGACCCAACTCCTCAGGGACTATGTTGCTGTCACTCGTGTCCCAGGTTCAAGGACCAGCACTGATATCTGTAGCCCGTTAACATAACTGCTTATGTATTTATCTTCAAACAGCTTGGTAATCTTTATATCTGATGGTCCCAGCAAGGCATTTGTCTGCCTGTGACACCTTTTCATCTATAGAAAACTTTTCTTCTTACTTTAACCTCTCAGCTTGGCCTCTGAGCTTTACCTTGACCTAAATGAAGAGCACACATTAATAGTAGTTGGCTTTGAACTAGCCATGTGAATTCATATCACCCTGTGATCATGCCCCATACAGCAAAGTCCTCAGTGAGACATCCTGATTTAGACTCTTCCAGACTCTAGAGCCTACATGGGCTCTGGGTCCTTCTTTTCTGATTAGTTCTATCCATCCTTTATTTGACATTATTAAGTTCTGATTCTGACCACCACTGCAATTTTCTTTTTTATAGAATATGCAAATATAGTGATAAGGAAAAGAGAGTCTGGAAAACATAGATTCCCTTTTCCAAAGGGCCTCTCTCTTATGTGAAGGGTATAATTCATTCAATATCATCCAGACTGATTTACTACTGAAAAACGAGATTCTCCAAGGTCACATTTAAAAAACAGAAGATGGTATAGGTTGAGATATCTTAGTTCTAAGGCAATTCATTTCCTCTCAAACCTTCATATTTTTGTTATTAATGAGGAATATGTCCCTGACTACAACTCTGAGAAAAAAGGAGAAGTCCTTGAACCATCTCATTTATCACTTGGAAAACAGGGTCTGTTCCAAGCAACAGGGAAAATAGGTGAAGCTGGTCTATACCATCTTTCTCCTACAGTTACTCCTTTTGGAGCTCTTGCCCTTTAGGTAAAGTTCCTTTCTCTCTTTTCTTTTTATCAGAGGAAGGAGCTTTTATGGATGGGTTTTCTCCAGAAACCAAAAAGACTATGACTCACTTTCCATTAACCCCTATCCTTCTCTAACACTGCTCCACTTGAGGCGAGGCTCTAAATTGCCTCTTGGTTTCCCAAGGCCCAAGCTTTTCCTTTTTCTGTGTAGTATAACTTCGAAGTTGAGTAGCAATACTGCTTTGTTTTGTTCTGTGATTTTTCTCAAGCACTGCCTGCTGCAACAGGTGGTGATGGTAGGGGTTATGTGCCGTGGAGTTGATTGTGATTCATAGTGACCCTGTACAGGGTTTCTAAGGCTGTAAATCTTTATGGGATCAGAAAGCCTCATCTTTCTCTCCCGGAACAGCTGGTAGTTTCGAACTGCTGACCTTGAGGTTCGCATCCCGACTCATAACCACTATGCTACAACCGTGTCTGTTAAGTGCTGTCAAGTCAGTTCTGACTCATAGTGACCTGTAGAGGGTTTCCAAGGAGTGGCTGGTGAGCTTGAACCGCCAGCCTTGTGGTTCAACCCCCAGTTGCAGTCCAGTGCATTAGCCCACAGCACCACACCAGGACTCCACACTACAACTGTGTAGTAACAATTAGGAATGGTGGGGAAGCTGTTGGATGAGTAAGTAAACAGGAAACAGACACCTAGCCTGTCAAAGATCCTTCTGTCCTGCCTCAGTAACTTGATCCTTCATTGGTTGCGGTTTTTTTTTAATGAGATCCGCGTTTCTACTGTCAGCCATGGACCGTGCCCCAGAGCCATGAGATGAGCTAGTCCAAACTTAGGCACATTTTTGACCTACAAAAGTTTGAATTGATCAGTCAGGCATATTTTACCACCCCTGTACATCTATGCTGTCTTTCCATCCAGTTCAGGGACTGCAATTTCTGGAGCAGTAGTGGGATATGGGAGAGGAATGTCAAACTCGATGTCAAACTCATATTTGAGGAGGTCATGGATGTACCAGCATTTTCCACACCATGAGTTCCTTCCTTGTTAAACTCCAGTTGGAACCAATCATTGTCTGTATCCTTGTTGTTCTCCGCATACCACATAAAGGACTGATATTCCTCCTTGAGTCCATGTACTCACAACTCATGATTTCTGGGCCCAGTGTCCATCTCTAGCGTCACACACAGGGTGGCCTCATCAGCATCTTGGACGAGCTTAAAGCTCCTTTTTTACTTGGTTCCCATTACTCTACTCAAGACTGCTCTCTTCCCTAGCAAAGATAGGTCACCTGCGAAAAAATATTCAATGCTATGTAACGCATTAGACTCCTGGTGTGGTGCTGTAGGATCAGCACTGAACTGCAAACCACAAGGTTGTCAATGCAACCCACCAGTTGCTCCTCGGAAATCCTATACAGGGTTGCCTTGAGTTTTAGCATGGCACTTATCAACAACAACAGATCGCATCAATAGCTGCTTGTCTTCTTTTTTCATAGATAAGATCAGCTCTGAGGAAAATGGTAGTTGCCCTCTCTCTGCTTCATAAGGGGATTATTAAGAATAAAATTAGGCCAGAAATGTTAAAGTGCTTTTGACAAATCAGAGCTTTGATTTTATTCATCTTAGCTAGCCACTGCCTTGGGATTGGTTTCTGCGTCAATTGCTCCATCTTTCAAAATGAGAATATTGTACTCACGCACTTCTTAGCAAGGTTGCTGGATGAAAAGGAAATGATTGTGCTTGTTGTAATACCCATTGGATCAAAAGATGCACGAGCTGATTGCCTTAATGGGACTAATGGCATGACAGAAGGCACAAATGATTGTTTTTAACCTTCATTTCAAACTGGTCTTGAACTAAACAATGCTCAGGCAGGTGACCATTTGGTACCTTAGAACCACCAACCAGAGAAATTAATACTCCTCCTGTGTTTGATGGATTAAGGAAGGAAATGATTCCACTTTATTTTAAGAACAGACACCCAAGTCATCAGTTATGTGCTTGTTGCAATGCAGATTCCTGGCCCAGAGATCTCTTCAAACCCAGTGATTTAGGGTATCTTGGGATGGGACTCAGAAAATAATATATTTATACTAACATGTGTGACCCATTAATCACACAGCAGCTTGAATCCCTCAAATGATCCTCAACCTTGGCTGCACATTAGAATCACCTGGAGTACTAATCTGTAGTCTATATCTCTAGGTGACTCACATGCCTAGTGGAATTCACCCAGCAGCTCATTGGAAATCAAGATTCTAGCCAAGAAAAGCCAAGGGATTTGTGATGTTCTGTGCCATATGAAGTCATTGTGAGTCAGAACCAACTCCATGGCAACAGGTTTGGTTTTGGTTTATGGAATGCAAACAAAAAACACCTCTGACCACCCCATCCGAACCAATTCACATCAGACTTTTGGGGGACGGAGGCCTTGGCATCTCCATTTTTGAAGCTTTTCTGGTGACCTTTGGTGTGCTAGCAGGCTGATGTAGGGCCATAATCGCGCCCCTCACACATACAGCATGAGCTCCCTGACTCCCAGCCCTTTCCATTCAAGATCAGAAGAATCTACAAGACACCTACTGTGTGCTCTTTCCATATCTTCAGGAAGTCAGCAACAAGCACAACAAGGAGATTACAGTCTAAATAGGAGAGACAGACCCAATAACAAAGGTGAGAGAAGCATTGACCTTTGCCCTGTTGACCCATGCTCTAGAAACCAGTCTCTGAGAACTGGCCACAGGTTCTTTACTTCTTCATAACGATCTGAGGTCCCCTAGCCACCCCGCAAAGCCCTATAGAGTCAAGTTCTAATTTGTACATAGCTAAAGTGTCATGGGCTGCCAAAAAACCCAATTGATCTGTATTGGAAGAAGTGTAGCTAGTGTTCCCTGGAGGCCAGGATGGCCAGCCAAACTTCATCTCTCACACTTTGGACATATTGTCAGGAGGGATGGAGAAGGATATCATGTTTAGTAAGGTGGAGGGTCAGAGAAAAAGAGGAAGATGCCCAGCAAGATCGATTGGCAAAATGGCAGCATCAATGGGCTCAAGCGTGGCAACAGTTGTGGGGTTGGCCCAGGATCGGGCAGTGTTTCGTTCTGTTGTACATGAGTTCGCTATGAGTCGATGCCGAGTAGATGGCACCTGACAACAACAACAATTATTTTTTAAATAGCCCAAATAAGCTTATCTGTAGGCACTTAGAGCCTGTCTTCTTTACATAGCCTGCAAAACGGCCCCCAGTGTCTGCTAGCCATACATAAGATTAAAAAATAAAAGCAAAAAAACCCCCAAAAAACCTGTCGTTTTAAGGACCTGAAGATGCTGCTGCCTTTGGAATTCTCTGACCCTGAGGTTCCCCACTTTGCTGCAGGAGGCCCTCCAATAGGCACATGTAAGCCCCCACTTCTCCTCTTCTCTGGTGGTTTTGTGTCCATTTCTCTTCTGGCAGTTCTCTGTGTTTTGTCTCTGGATCAACTGTTGGGGGAGACTGTTTCCTATGTGTGGCTGTCAATGTGTTGACCCCAATAAATAGCTTGTTGTGAATTGCTGCTATCTTAGGGTCATATCTTTTTCCTTGACCAACTCCTAATTCCTCTGAACTCATTGCACCTATCTGGCTGTTCCAAATAAGGGCCTTGGTCTCCTACACTCCAGAGAATTATTTCATGAAGGGTTTTTGGTTTACCTTCACCCTAACTCCTTGGCTCAAAATATCCTATGAAAAGACCTAATTTTGAGAGTTCCTAAGGATCCCTGGTGGTGCTGTGGGTTAGACGTTAAGTTGCTAACTAACTGCAAGGTTTTTGGTTCAAACCCACCAGGCACTTCACAGGAAAACGATGAGGTTGTCTGTTCCGGTAAAGATTTACAGTCTCAGAAACAATTACAAGGTTGTTATGAGTTAGAATCGACTCAATGGTAGTGAGTTTAGTTTGGTTTGGTTTGGCTTAGAAAGCATGATAGTTCTTGAGCAGTTAATGCCAGGGTTAATGGCACCAACCCCCTGCACAGTCAAAAATCAATATGTAACTTTAGACTCCCCCCAAAACTTAACTACTAATAGTCTATTCTTGACCAGATAAACAGTTGAGTAACACCTATTCTGTATGTTATAGATATCATATGCTGCACCCACATAAGACTGCATTTTTTTTAAGACTGCATTTTTAATGCAAGATAAAAAGGTTTTTTTTGCAAAAAAAGTACATGGTTTTCATGCCCTTTGGCATAGCTGCAGTGATGGCTTCACAAATGACCTTTTCATTTTTTATAAGGGTCCTGACACTGGATTTATTTATCTTGAAATGACAAGCAACTGTAATTGCAGACCTCAATCTAAGGTAGATATTAACCAATTCAACTTTCTTTTGTAATGTCATGATTTTTCTCTGCTTCTGGAGAGCACTGCCACCATCACTAGTGGCACTTCATATGGGTCCCATTATGTCATTTAAGGCTTACAATATGGCACTAAAAAGGATTTAAACAACAACATATGAGTACAGGGAGAGATCACTTTACAACAAAATGTAATTTACTGGTGAGATGAACTGCTCATTTGGAGATAATTAGCTATCATCTCTGGGTTAATGTGGCAGACTGCAAAGCCGTTTGAACTGCAAGGTCGGTTGTTCAAGCTCACCAGCTGCTCTTCGGAAACCCTGTACAGGGTCGCTATGGGTTGGAACCGACTCGACGGCACTTAACAACAGTACCGTCGAGTCGGTTCCGACCCATAGCGACCCTGTACAGGGTTTCCGAGGGTGTAAATCTTTACGGGAGTAGAAAGCCTCATCTTTCTCCCGTGGAGCGGCTGGTAGTTTCAAACTGCTGACCTTAAGGTTCGCTACCAGAGCTCAAAAACAACAACAACAAAAAAGGACAAAAACTGTGTGTAAGTGGACCTGTTCAGTTCAAAGTCGTGTTGTTTAAAGGTCAACTGTATTTTGAACCTGTATGAATTTCTTCCCAGGTTTTGAAGACTATTAATTCTTACCCCTTAGATACTTGCTGGCTTGTGACTATTGTAGCAAAATGGTGGCGGATCGGTGAGCCCTGACTCACAGGGTTTCAGAATGAGTCGCTTTTCACTCTGCAAATACTTGCCTTCTCTGAATGCTGTGTCAATGAAAAGTTCTTTCTTAAAATTATTTGTCACCTTGTACCTGAAGATTACAGAGCTTTTAGGAAGCTCTTCCAATTTATGTTAATGTATAGAATATTGTCAAATCTTCACTCCCTCCTTTCACAAAAGGACTTAGTTAAAGTTAGGATTTAGCTATTGAATCATGTAAATGTGTCTGATGCAGAGTATAGGGCCTGACCATCAGACAGCTCAAAAAGTCATAACATGATCCCAGAGAATAAATGCTATTACACTGAGGGGATTGTAACCAATATCATGAAACAAAATATATTAAAATTGTTGAATGGAAAATGATGGGCTCTGTAAACAAGTAGAAAGTAAAATAATAAATAAATAAAATAAAAACCTCCCCCATTTTTAAAAAAGTTACTTTTTGCTTGTTTACCTTCCTGCAATAATTTACTCTTTTTTTTCCCTTTGAACTTTGTGTGTGTGTGTGCTGGGTGAAGGTTTAAAGAGCAGATCACTGTTCCATTCAACAATCCATGCACATTTCGTTTCATGTCAATGGTTGCAATCCCCACAACGTCTGTCACGTCACTTATTCCATTTCTTTCCCGTGTTTCCTATTTCCATTCCTCCTTCTTTCCCAACCTTTCTGAAATGTGTTATTTGGTACATTCTGCCCTTTTGATCTCAAATGGTTGACTACCCTATAGTGCATGTACCTAAGTAGTGTTGACATTACCATTATAGATCTGTCTATTGTCTGGAGTCCTGGGGTGGTGCTGTAGGTTAATGCACTGGACTGCAAAGTCAGTTTGAACCACAAGGTCAGTGGTTCAAAGTCACCGGCTGCTCCTTGGATACTCTATACAGGGTCGCTATGGGTCAAAACTGACTAGATGGTACTTAACAACAACAACAGCACTGGTTGACAATTGAGCCATGGGAGTGAGTTCACTTCCAGACCTGAAGGATGACTAAAGGAATACTTTTCTTGTCATAATTTGACAGTGGGTAAACTTTCAGTGTACTGCTAAGTCATGTTTTCCATAACACCAAAATATATTCTTTTCATTCTAAGCAAAATGTTTTCTGGAATCATGACATTATTTGATTTGATATTTAAAGGAGCCATAAATGCACTGTTCTCATTTTATTTGCCATATTCCTATGCTCTCAATCTCAACCTGTTCTGGTATTGTTGTTGTTGTCAGGTGTCATCGAGTCGGAACCGACTCATAGCGACCCCATGCACAGCAGAACGAAACAATGTCCGATCCTGGGCCAACCTCACTACCGCCGCCACACTTGACACCATCAATGATGTCACCTGGCTGATCCATCTCGTTGGGGGTCTTCCTCTTTTTCTCTGACCCTGCACCTTACCCAGCATGACATCCTTCTCTAGCGACTGTTCTCTCTGGACAATGTGTCCAAAGTATGAGAGACAAAGCCTAGCCATCTTGGCCTCCAAGGAGCACTCTGGTTGCACTTTTTCCAAATACCTTTGTGAAATTCCTTTCCCCCAGCCCCTCATTTCACTCCACCCTTCTACCCACTCCCCCACACACCCCACCAGAATGCTTGTCTGCAATAGATAATTTAGACTCCTAGCCTCTTTAGAACCCTGATGTGGCATTATAAGGCAAGCACTGCACTGCTAACCACAAGGTCAGTGGTTCAAATTCACCAGCCTCATAAACCCTATACAGGGTCTCTATGAGTCAGAACCAACTGGACAGCACTTAACAACAACAGCAAGCTACTCATTAGATTGCAGGGTAGTGCAAATGGTTTGTGCTTGACACTAACCTAAAGATTGGCAATTCAGACTCCTCCAGCAGTACCACAGAAGAAAGGCCTAGCGTTCTGCTTGCATAAAGATCACAGCCAAAAAACACCGTATGGAGCAGTTGTACACTATAACACATGGGGTCACCTTGAGTCCTAGCGACTCTGTATAGCGTTTTCAGGGCTGGAAATGTTTATGAGAGCAGAAAGCCTCATCTTTCTCCTGCAGAACTGCTGCTGGATTAGAACTACTGACCCTGTGGTTTATAGCTCAACACATAACTCCCCTGTACTACTAGGGCTTCTTAACATTAAAGCACATCCTCTTTTTAAACCCATTTAGGGAATGGTTACAGTTTTAACTAAAAGCACTTAAAAATTCACCAACTATTTGAGAGGGGAAAGTGGCATTAATACTTGATTGCAAGAGTCTTAGTAGGCTGTAGCAACAGATCTAGGGATCTTACAAACTGGGTGGAAGGGCACTTGGGGAGAGCTGGCACTCAAGAGTATGAAGGAAATTAATTAACCTATTTGAGGACAAACAAAGGAGCCCTGGTATTGCAGTGGTTAAGGACTCAGCTGCAAACTGAAAGGTCAGCATCTCGAACCCATTCATCGCCCTGCAGGAGAAAGATGTGGCTGGACAGCAGTATGTTGGGCTTTTTGGTTTGGAGGAGAAACAGTGAGGAACTTACTCTAATGATCCTCTGAACATTAGGCAGAGGAATTATTATTGTTGTTTATAGACATGTTATATAATAAGCTTTTCTGTTTCCATTTACCTAATTAGTTATGTCACCATACACGGTAAGAAGCAGCGGTGAAGTTCCAGGAGCAAAATAAACATCGTAAATTACAAGATTAAAAAGCCAAATAAATCCCATCGCCGTAGAATTGATTCTGACTCATGGCAACTCCATGTGTTACAGAGTAGAACTCTGCCCCATGAGTTTTCTTGACTGTAATCTTTACCGAAGCAGATTCCTAGGCCTTTCTTTCAACCTTTAAGTTACTAGTTGAGTGCACACCAGTCATGTCACCCAAGAACCTAATTCCAAGTTGTTGTTGTTAGGTGCCATCAAGTCACTGTGGACTCCTAGCAACTCTACGCACAACAGAATGAAACACTGCCCCGTCCTGGGCCAACTGTCAATTATAAATATGGACTATGGCAGTGAAGTATTTTAGCTTTATTGAGAAAAGGAGCTCCGGTAGCGTAGTGGTTATGAATCTGGCTGCTAACCTCAAGGTCGGCAGTTCGAAACTACCAGCTGTTCCGTGGGAGAAAGATGAGTCTTTCTGTTCCCGTAAAGATTTGCAGCCTTGGAAACCCTGTGCAGGGTCACTAGAAGTCAGAACCGACTCCACAGTACTTAACAACAACAACATATACAATATTGTTCACCCTTTAAAGTATACAATTCAATGAAGTTCAGTATATTCATTGAATTGTACAATCATCGCCACTACCTAATTTCAGAACATTTCCATCACCCCCAAAGCAGAATTTATATCTATCCATTAAAGCAATCTCTCTCCCTTCTACCCACCCTCCAGCCCTAAAGTCAGTTCTCCCCTCCCTCTGCCTAGCTCTAATCTGCTTTGTTTCTATAGATTTACCTATTCTAGACATTTCAGCCTCATTCATGTTGTAACATGTATCCGTATTTTACTGTTTTTTATGACTTAATAATATTTCACTCTACAAATATGCTGCTTTGTTTATCCATTTCTCAGTTGATGGACATTCTGGCTGTTTTTAACCTTTTGGGTATTATGAATGGTGTGTCTGTGAGGATTTGTAGACAGGTTTTTATGTGGATATATGTTTTCATTCTCTTGGGTACATACCTAGTAGTGGAAGTACTGTATTATATGATGATGGTGGTGGTGTGCCATGGAGTGTTTCAGACTCCTAGTGACTATAGTCTCGGGTTTCCGAGACTATGAAACTTTACAGGAGCAGAAAGCCTCATCTTTCTCTTGCGGAGTAACCAGTAGGTTCCCTATACTACCAGATAGTGGCTGCATTATATGGTAATTCTACATTTGTTTGGCCAATGCATTTTTAAGCCATGATTTTTTAACATTCTTTTTAAAGTTTAATTGAATTTAAAAGCAATGACAAATGAATATTCTACATAGACCTAATTGGATCTAATGTTTTTCTGGTACCATTTGTGAGGTGGAATTTTAAGCTGAAAGTATGTTCCAAAAACATGAATCTTTTAATTTGCCTCCTAATTGAATTAATCATATATGAACATTTTAATCACATGCAAAATATCTGTAGCATAAGACCATAGTCTGCTTAATAATGTTCAAGCTAATTTTCATTGCTCCCTGGATGATCTTCCTTTAAAATAAATTTGTCCGGAGAGGAAGAAAGAAAGAAAGAAAGAAATCAATCTGCTATGTCCTGGCTGTTATGGGCACATTACAAGGGCTGAGGGGGATAGTAAAGGGTAGTCAAATTCTACTCACACAGGATGAAGTCAAAGCCATGGTGGCAGAAGAGGGTTTTGAAATCAATATTGGTAAAACACAGCAGGGCTCCAGACCCTTTACAAATATTAATCCATTTAGTTCTCAAAACAAACTTGGAAGGTAGGCAGCAATATGTCAATGTCAGTAGATGAGAGAAGTAAAATACAGCTCACTTAGCTAGCGGTAGTCCTAGAATTGGAGTCCAGGACTGAATTATTCCAAAATCCCACCCTGTCCCTGTGCCCTTTACTGCCTTCTGCCATACAACACTGATTCCCTATTTCAAGCACCAGGTCTCAGGCCTCATAGACCACGGAAATGACCCCCAAGTTTCAACACTGCCATGGACAGGTTGCGTCTCTCCTATGCTCTCTCATCTTCAGAAGCAGTTCCTTTTCCAACGGCATACCCTGAGTTTTATATGTTAATTTTGTGAATGTGGTCACAGAAGCTTGGCTAGAAATCAAGACCCGATTGTGATGTAGTGGCTCAGTAGAATAAGCACAAGGTCAGTGCTTTTAGCCCACCAGCAGCTCCAAGGGAGAAAGATGAGACTTTCTGCTCCTGCAAAGATTTACAGCCTCAGAAACCAGATACAGGATCTCTATGAGTTAGAAGAATTGACGCATTTGAGTTATGGTGTTGGAGGAGAATATTGAAAGTGCCATGGGCTGCCAAAAGAACCAACAGATCTGTGTTGGAAGAAGTGCAGCCAGAGTGCTCCTTGGAGGCCAGGATGGCCAAAGTTCATCTCTCATACTTCAGACATATTGTCAGGAGGGACCAATCACTGGAGAAGGACATCATGTTTGGTAAGGTGGAGGGTCAGAGAAAAAGAGGAAGACCCCCAACAAGATGGATTGGCCAAGTGGCAGCATCAATGGGCTGAAATGTGGCAACAATAGTGAGGTTGGCCCAGGATCGGGCAGTGTTTCATGCTGCTGTGCATAGGGTCGCTATGTCACATAACAACAACCTAACAACAACATGAGTTGGAACTGACTCAAAGGCACTTAACTTAGTTACTGAGTGCTTTAGGCTGAGATTGGTCATCTTGCTGAGCCCTTTTTCTCTTCATGTTAAAGGCAAACAAAAATGACATGTTTTTTTTCCTGGTGTGCATGGGGTCATTATGAATTGGAATCCTCAACAACATTGATTCTTACACATTTGTTCACCCAACATTCATTTTTCTGAATGTCCTGCCACTTTGTTATCTACAGGAGACACAGGAAGGAACCACACAGGTGTGATACCTGCCTAACAGAGTTTATGGGAAGATGAGAAATTATAAGTGCAAAAGTGCTTTGAAAGAGGAAGTACAGAATGCTGTGAAGTAGGATTTTTATAACTGGGAGGTCATGAACAAAAATGACTTTACTGCATATAAATCTTGTCGTGGCACTGTTGGATAATCACTACACTGCTAATTGCAAAGTTGGTGGTTCAAACTTACCAGCTGCTGTTTGGAAACCCTATACAGAGTCGCTAGGTGTCAAAACCAAACTGTCAGCACTGAATGACAAAGAAGATTGCTTTTAACCATGAAAAACAAGGTATAAGAAGTTTAAGGACAGCAAACAAAATTCAAATGAGGTGTCTCATTACTGTTAACACTTTTATTGGGTTAGTTAGTTATAGAATTGACTTTTCTTAAATTCACACAGACTCTAATTGCATTGTCCAGTTGGTAACTGAAAAGGCCCAGAGCCTTCTAGAAGTCATGACATCTCATTGTGCACCTCCTTTCTGATGTCTCTGAACATCTTCGCCTGATGCTATCAAGCAGTAATAGAATTGATTTCTGATCTCTGAAGCCCACCAAATTGGTTCTAAATAGTTTGCACTCACCCAGCACAGATCACAAGAGGTGTTTTTCAAGAGGTACTTCTCTTCTATTTTTTCCTCAGACTGTACTTAATGTAAAAACGTAAGTGGCAAAGTTATAATACTAAGTATGCAGTGGGTTAAGTCTTGGGCTGTTAACCTAAACTTTGGTAGTTTGAACCCACCAGCTGCTCCAAGGGAGAAAAGATGAGGCTAGCTGCTTCCTTATAGATTTACAGTCTCAGAAACCCTATGAAGGAAACGTTCATAGGTTTGCTGTGAGTAGAAATCAACTCACTGTGGGTTTGGTGTTTGGTCTCTGATCTAAAAGTCCACGCTATTTCAAATACTGGATACTAAGTTCAAAACCTGTTCTGTACACAGAAACTATGAGACGTCCCCTAAGTTAAAGCAAATTCTTCCTGTGACTCCAGGCATTTTTTTAACAGGAAGATTTTTTTTTTTTTAATGTCATTTAGAATTAGGTTTGTTCGGTTAGCCTTCACATTTTTAAGTTTTCTTGAAGACTCTTCTAAGATCAGTCAGTGCACAGGATACTCCTATTAGCTTGTCACTAATATAAATGCCCACTTGCCCAACTGTCAAAGTATCTCTGCAAAATGATAGGAATGCTCACACCGTATTCCCTTCTTTGAACACCTGCAACTATGCTGTGCTATCACGCCTGGTCTGATTTTATCCACGCTTATTTGTGTTTTCCTACACTGGATTCCTTGTGGCATTGGGCTGCTAACCAAAAGTTCGGTGGTTCAAATCTAGCAGGCATTCTATGGAAGAAAGATGTGGCAGACTGCGTCATGTAAAGATCGATCACCTCAGAAGCCCTTGGGAATAGTTTTACTCTGTCACTGTGAGTCGAAATCAAATGTATTACAGTGGGTGTTTGGTTTAAAGCAGAAAACTCAATTTCCTTTGATTGCAAAATATCTACATGTAGTCCTCTATTTGCTACCGTAAGTCCCTGGGTGCAAAGAGGTAATATGCTTGATTGTTAACTGCAAGGTTGGAGACTCCTGTCCATCGAGAGGTGCCTCAGAAGAAAGTTCTGGCAATCTATGGAGCACAGTTTTACGCTGACATGCACATGAACCAGAATTGGCTCCATAACCATTCCCCCCCCCCCTTTTTCCTTTTAAGCAGACGTGTCCTTGGCCAAGGGTGTTGACGTCTCAAACTCTCCTTGATGATGGAAGTGATTTAAATCCCAATTTTCAGCCCATGACGATCATGATTGAACCTCTTAAATGATCAAACAGTTGATCACAGTTTAACTTTTGGGTTTTCTCACACTCTGTGAAACAGGTACAGCAAGCCTAGAGATGACTGCTAGGAATTCCAAAGGAATGCACAATTGAGAAACCACCCTTCTTGGTTCTGTGTCAGACTTCCTGGGCCAGTTTCCTCAGGCGAACATATCTGCCTTTGCAATCTAGCACACCACTCCTTCAGCTTTGGGAACAGCAATTGCTAGTTGTCTTCTGCTTGCCTCTGGGGTTGAATCCCTCCTCTGTCCCCTGTCCCAAGTTCTTACTATATCTACCTTGTATTCCCATTCTCTTAGCCCTGACTGTGGGCCTTTGTCACCTCATCTCTACTTTCCCTGGGTCTGATCCAGTCTTGCCACCTACTCTAGAATCTCAACTTGAGACCACTGTCCTACCTCCTCCCATTCTGTACCCCCAAACAGCCTTTACAGATTGTGCCAACTCTGTTTCATCACATGCATTTTTTCTCTGTCACTCCCAACTGAAATTTGGCTTCCCTCAGACCCAGTGACCATTTATCTAGCACAGTTATTATTTTATTAGTGGGCGTACGTGTGTGCGTATGCATGTGCACATACACACCTGAAGGGAAAGTTTTGGATGAACTATAATTCTGTTTTGGTTTTGAATTTTTATATTATTTGTGATTTTTCGAGATATAATTCACATCTCAAAATGCATTCCTTCGAAGAGGACAATTTTAGGGGTTTAAGAAATATATTCACAGAGTGAAACCTCACCACTCTTTACTTTCAGAATATTTTCATTATCTCAACTGCAAGCCCCATACCAGTGAAGTAGTTTCTCCCCATTCCTCTCTTCCCTCAGCTCCTGACAACCACTATTCTGCTTTCTATCTCGGGATTTGCCTATTGTGGATATTTCATATAAAAGGAATCATACGATACATGGTCTTTAGAGACTGGCTTTTATCACTAAGTATGTAATTTTCAAGGTTCATCCATGTTGTAGCACGTACTTCAATTTTTTTTTTTTTTGGTTGTGTGATATTCCAGGATACAGAAATACCACATTTTGTTAATCCATTCATCAGTTGATAGACTTTTTGGTTGTTGTTACTTTTTGCAAATGGCATGAACATTTGCATAAAAGTTTTTATTTAAGTACATGCTTTCAATTGTTTGGGGTTTATACCTTGATGTGGAATTGCTAGGTGATAGGGTGTGATGCTGTAGGATATAAGCATTGGACTGCAAGGTTGGTGGTTCAAACCCACTAGCTGCTTCTTGGACAGGGTCTCTCTGAGTTGGCACACAATCAATGACATTTAACAACAACAACATGGTAATTCTGTGTACAACTTTCTGGGGAACTACCAAAATGATTTACACAGAGGCTGCACCATTTTTTAGTATCAACAGCAATATAGAAAAATTTTAATATCTCCCCATCTTTGCCTTTATTTGTTATTATTGGTCTTTCGGATGGTAGCCATTCTACTGGGAGTGAAATGTATTTTCCTAGTGACTACTGCTGGAGAAAGGTGAGGCTTTTTGCTGCCGTAAAGATTTACAGCCTTGGAAACCCTGTACAGGGTTGCTGTGAGTTGGAACCGACTCCATTGCACACCTCCACCACCACTACAGAGTCCTGAAGGGAACCCTGGTATAGCGCTGTGGGTTAATGCACTGGACTGCAAAGTCGGTTTGAACGGCAAGGTTGTCGGTTCAAGTTCACCAGCCACTCCTTGGAAACCCTATATAGGGTCTCTATGGGTCTGAACCGACTCGACGGCACTTGACAAAAACAACATAGAGTCCTGTGGGTTATTGCACTGGACTGCAAAGTCGGTTTGAACTGTAAGGATGGCAATTCACCAGCTGCTCCTCAGAAACCCTACACAGGGTTGCTACAAGTCGAAACCAACTCAACGGCACTTGACAACAACAGTGACTATTGATGGACTCCTGATGTGGCACTATAGAATTAGTACTGGGCTACGAACCACAAGGTAGGCAGTTCAAACACACCAATGGCTCCTTGGAAACCCTATAAAGGGTCGCTGTGAGTCCGGACGGACTTGACGGCACTTAACAACAACAACAACAGTGACTACTGATGTTGAAAATCTTTTTTTTCTAAAGGTTTTAGAGTTGTAGTTTTACTTTTAAGTATTTTATGAATTCTGAGTTAATTTTTGTAAGGGTCCAACTTCATTCTTTTGCATGTGGATATCCAGGGGTTGCAGCACCATTTATTAAAAAGGGAGCAGCTGAGGACTCTAGATTCATGAAAAAAGAGGGACTGAGAGCTGGTGGCCAGGAGGCAGACTTGCAGAAGGTGCCCTTTGGTGGTATAAATTATTATATATGTCTGAGTGTTAAAAAAAAAAAAAAAAGAGCAAAAGTGAATAGAGAGAAATACTGTTATCTGATGGTACATGGGATTATAATCATTGTAATGAAACAAGATGTATGATTTGTTGAATGTAAAACTGATGATCTGCCCTGCAAACTTTCACTCAATTCAAATATATATATATATATTTGTTGCTGTTGTTGTTAAAGTGCCGTCGAGTCGGTTTTGACCCATAGCGACCCTGTAGAGGGTTTCCGAGGGTGTAAATCTTTATGGGAGTAGAAAGCCTCATCTTTCTCCCGCGGAGCAGCTGGTACTTTCGAACCGCTGACCTTAAGGTTTGCAGCCCGATTCGTAACCACTACGCTACCAGAGCTCCATATAATTCTTGCCCAATATATACCAGCATTCCCAAAAGTTTTGCCCTATTGCTCCCACTTTTCTCTTTTTATATTCACTTTATTATTTTTTTTTCTTTTTTATATGTGAAAGGCTTAATATCTATTTAGGTGAATCTGATGAATGAAGCATCATCTGCTGAAATTCACACATGTATTGGGATTTTCCCCATACTTCTAAACCAGAGTACAATGAAAGTATGTAAAGGTCTTTAGAACTACTGTGAATGAATAGGAAAAAATATACCTATCATTGGTCAAATATATAATGCTAAAAGAAATATATAAAACTTATTAGAATTCTGCTTCATAACTAGGGAAACTGTTTTTCTTTTATCAGACTTCTTACTATGATTTGAGTGGAGGATTACAGAGCAGATCATCAGTCTAACATTCAACAAATCATACGGTGGTGGTGGTGTGCTGTGAAGTCGGTTCCGAATCATAACGACCCTGTGTAAGATATTTGGGACTGTAAATTTTTACAGGAGCAGAAAGCCTCATCTTTCTCTAGTGTAACTGCGATACTTTCGAACTGCTAACAGTGAGGTTGGCAGCCTGACTCGTAATCACTATGTTACCAGAGCTCCTTTAACAAATCATATAGTTTTCTTGACTACAATGGTTTCAATCTCCTCCATGTATTGTCAATTAACAGTATTTACCTCTATCCACTTTAACTCTTGCATTTCTCCCTGTGTCTCCCGCTACCTTCATCTTTCCTCTGCCAACTTCCCTCTTGTTGTATATTGCCTACCCCATCACCCATGTTGGCATGTGTCTACCCTCTAGCTGTGAATAACTCCCTCGCCCCTGTAACTGTCATATAATGTTTCCTTAATTTTTTACAGCAGTGATCTCATACAGTATTTGTCCTTTTGTGATTGCCTAAGATGTCAACTTGAGAACTAAGGTGTGCCTGACCCAAGCCATGGTATTTTCAGTAATGTCATATGCATGTGAAAGCTGGACAGTGAGTAACGAAGACCGTAGAAGAGTTGATGCATTTGAGTTATGGTTTTGGAGGAGAATATTGAAAGTGCCAAAAGAACTAATAGATCCGTTTTGGAAGAAGTGCAGCCAGAGTGCTCCTTGGAGGCCAGGATGGCCAAACTTCATCTCTCATACTTCGGACATATTGTCAAGAGGGACCAGTCACTGGAGAAGGATATCATGTTTGGTAAGGGTGGAGGGTCAGAGAAAAAGAGGAAGACCCCCAACTAGATGGATTGGCCAAGTGGACTCAAGTGGTCATCGATGAACTCAAGCGTGGCAACAGTAGTGAGGTTGGCCCAGGATTGGGCAGTGTTTCATTCTGCTGTGCATTAGGTCACTATGAGTCGGTACTGACTCAATGGCACCTAACAAAAACAACAACAACAACAATTTTACTCAGCAGGATGTTATCCAGTTCCATTCATGTTGTGAGGTGTTTTCATCACTGTTCTTCCACATTGTACACTGGAAAAAATTGTGTCTTGTGCTATTGTTGAGTTGAGTGTCCTGCGTAAGTATAGGAAGTCAAGTTGGTTGATTGTGTTGTTTAGTTTTTCCATGCCTTTGTTGAATTTCTTTCCAGTTGTTCTGTCCTTCATCAAAAGTGGTGTATTAAAATCTATTATTACTGTAGAATTGTCTATTTCTTTCTTAACTTCTATTTGAGTTTAATGTATGTATTTTGAGGCATTTTTAGTATGGATATCCATACTTACTATGGATATGTCCTCATGTTCAAGTGACTCCTTAATCATGAGATAATGTCCTTCTTTTTCTCTTCTGCTGGTTTTTGCCTTAAAGTCTATTTTATCAGAGATTTAAATTGCCACTTCTGCTCATTTTTTATTTCCATTAGCTTGATACATTTTCTCCCATCCTTGATTTTTAGTCTATTTTCTTCTTTTGTCTAAGATGTATCTCTTGTAAACAGCATATTGAAGGATTCTATATTCTTAACCATTCTGCTACTTTCTTCACTGTTATATTTAATCTATTTACATTCAGTGCAATTATCAATAGGTATAAATTGATTGCTGTCATTTTGCTGTGTGCTTTTTTTTGTAGTGCTGCTGGTTTCTTTGTTCCACATAATTTTCTGTGCTGAGTTCTTTTTTTTCTGTGTGGATTTTCCTTGCATTTTCATATCTGGTGTGTTAATGTTTACTAATCTTTCTGATTTTCCTCTTTTTAAATTTTGATGTGAAGGATCATTAATTTTCTTTGAGGTTGCCCTATGATTTTTTATTTTTTCCCCTATTTTGAGTAGCCTGCTTTATCTTGAAGTCTACTTGACTTTCTTGCTATTTGGAGGTTTTGTGTCTGCACTATTCCCTCTGTTTTGTTTGTATTTGACTTCATTATAAATTGATATTTCTAGTTCCCTATTTTCAGTCTTATAGGTTTGTTTTAGTTTAAATAATGCTCTGGATTGCAAAGTTAGTTTGAACTGCAAAGTCAGTGGTTCAAGCTCATTGGAAACCCTATGCAGGGTCGCTAAGGGTCGGAACTGACTCGAGGGCACTTTACAACAATAACAATATATCTGGATTGAGTTCTGGATAATGTTGTCATGTATGTTAAACTCAGGGTCTGTGCTGCCAGTGGATGAGGGTGGGAGCTAGCCACACCTCTGACTACCAGAGGAGCATGGGAAAAAAGAAGAAATCACACCTTTCTGGTCTCCTGTGTTAACCAGCTCTGCCAGGCCACATTCTGTCACCAAAGTTACTCACAAAAGTTCAAGATGGTCCTGCCATGTCTGACGGACTTGTCACCAGTCTCCCTCCTTCGCTGTCTCTGCTCTGCTCCTTCTCCCAGCAAGCACTTCATCCACTTCTCTAAAGTTTCCTCTGAAGTTCAGAGTGCCTGGATTTTCATCTGGGTCTGTTTCAGCTGATCTCTCGTATCTTTGTTGTTGAAGGATCCCTGGTAATGTAGTGGGTTGTGAGTTGGGCTGCTAACGCCAAGGTCAGCAATTCGAATCTACCAGTCACTCTGAGGGCAAAAAATGAAGTTTTCTGTTCCCATAAAGATTTACAACCTTGGACAGGAGCTCTGGTAGCATACTGGTTACAAATTGGGCTGCAAACCTCAGGGACAGCAGTTCAAAACTACCAGCTGTTCCATGGGAGAAAGATGAAGCTTTCTGTTCCCATAAAGATTTACAACCTTGGACACTCTTTAAAGGGTTGTTATAAGTCAGAACAGACTTGACACCACACCACCACCACCATCTCTGTTGTAAAGGGTCCATGTTGTTTGTGTGCCTAGACTGTCATTTTGCTAGAAGTCTCCTTTATATTCACTTTCTGTAAGATCATATACATCCCTTATAGAACGTGAATATAAAAAGAGAAAAAAATGGAAGCCATGTCTCCCATTTTTTCTCTTCTTATATTCACTTTCCGTGGGAACATATGCATCCCTGTAGTCCTGGTGTGGCACTGTAGGATAAGCACTGGACAGCTAACCTGAAAGAACGTGGTTCAAACCCACCAGTTGCTCCTTGGAAACCCTTTATATGCCCACTCTGAGTTGGGAAAGACTCAGTTGTACTTAACAACAACAGATATATCCCTACTACCTCAACTACCCCTGATACTTGGAACACTTGTAATTATTTCTTTCCACACTCAACATCCCTTCTCCGCTCTACTTTATGCTTCTAACTGTGTGTTTGGCATTTCTATTTAGATGCTTGAATGATGCCTCTCAAACACACATATTGAAAACATAGCACATCACTATTGCTCCTCTCATAAACATTGCCATTTTTATCATTGGCACCCGACTCTGTCAGTTTTATTGACCCCAAATGATTCTTTCTGTTGGTCTTCCTACCCACTCTATCACCAAAGCTTATTGTTTCCCATTCTTCCATCGAAATAATGGCCACCTGCATGTATTCTTTTATTTCAATTACAACCATCATTATTTTAATTCAAATTCTTGTTGTAATGTGCCTGACTTAATAAAATACTCTTCGAGTTGATTATTAATTACATAATGATCATATTAATCTAATATTAATTACCATATTAATAGAACCTGCCTGAATTAAACAAATAGTTCCCTTGCTATGTTGTTATTATTGTTGTTAAGTGCTGTTGATTCAATTCTGACCCATTGCGACCTTGTATAGGGTTTCCAAAGAGCAGCTGGTGAGCTTGAACCACCGACCTTGCAGTTCAAACGACTTTGCCATCTGATGTATTAACCCACAGCCCCACACTAAGACTCCGTTGTTATTGTTAGGTGTCCATAAGTCAACTTTCACCTTAAAGTGATCCAATGTGACAGTAGAATTGCCCCACAGGCTATGATAAGAAGACTGCTAACTGCAAAGTTGTTAATTCAAACCCACCTGCCCTTCCTCAGAAGTCCTATACAGGTTCACTGTGAATCAGAACTGACTCAGTGGCAAACAACATAAATCTTACAGGAGCATATCACTGTGTCTTTTCTTCCCTGGAATTGAGAGGAGGGTTTTTAACTGCCAATCTTTTGGTTAGCAGCTGGGCGGTGAACCATAGTTTCTCCATGTCCTTGTTTTTCCCACACAAATCCATATGATTTTTTTTTCCTTCTTCTTTTACATTCCTTTGACCAGGTCACTTCCCTGCTCAGAAAATTTCAGTGACTCTACTGGATAAAGGACAAACTTTTAGCCCTACTTACAGAACATTTTCACACACCTTTTAGAGTCCTCATTATGTTGTCGGATAATCCCCATTAATGTACCTGTCTGTTCCACTGGCTTGCGAGTTCCTGTTGTTGTTGTTAGGTGCCATCGAGTCGGTACCAACTCATAGCGACCTTATGCACAGCAGAACAAAACACTGCCTGATATTGAGCCAATCTCACTACTGTCAACATTCTTAAATCCATCGATGCTGCCACTTGGCCAGTCCATCTCATTGGGGGTCCTCCTAGTGGCCAGTTATTGTGTTGCATCCACTTTGTAGCACTAGGCCTAGCTTACATTGGCTGTTCAACAAACAGAAATTACCTTAAGTAAAACTGTGCTTTGGGATCATAAAAAGCACATAGAAGGTATGATGGCTGGATGTTCACTACTAAACTTGGCTTGGAATGGCGGTGCCCTGCTTCCTCACCTTTCTTCCTCCCTTAGATTCTGAAATTGATACCAAACCTTCAGATGTCAGTATTTTAGTTGACTATTATGGGGTTTTCTACTTTGCCTTGCTCCAGCACAGCCAATACTTCCTCATTTGACCAAACAATATTGCCAGAGAGTAGTCAGGGTCTGCAGAAGTGTGCAGGCACACTCTGACTGTTCACATCCATGTGACCTTCTGGAAGTCACATTCATGCTCTTCCTTTTATCAAACGTTGACTAGTATGACAACCTGCAAGTCTGAAAATATTGATGAAGTCACAGCCGGTATGTTGCTGTTGACGCTGATTTTTAAGAGTTGGCTCAAGAACTAAATATGTTAATAGCAAAGTGAAAGAAAAATTCTAAGAAAATGTTTTTAAAATCCAATCTTGGGAATATTCAATGACTTTGCAACAGGTACAATTTATGGTAACTAATTGAAGCCTCTATATTACTGCAAATCCATTTAAATGAAAAGATGGCAACAATAGCATACCTTTCCATGCTCTGACAATAGATGCAAATATAATAATAGATAGTCCCTGACTTAAGAAAATCAGATTTAATAAAATCAGAATTTATTAAATGAATCAGGAAGGGCAATAACTTATACTAAAGGGTTTTTCATTTATACTAGAGGGTTGTTGATCTTGAACTGCTATATGCTTTGACAGTATTTTTTCCCTACATGGGTTACCAGGAGTCAGAATCAAATTGATGACAACTAACAACAACAACAATTCTTTACAATTAATAAAGTATAAAGTGGGGAAGACCTTGATTCGCCCCCTCTTGGTGGCTATTTTTTTTAATGTTTTATTGTGAATTATGTGATAGTTTGTTAACATGGGAGAATATTAGCTTTACATTCATCCTATCATATAATATTTCATTGCCATGGTTACAATCCCCTCCATGCATCATTAACCAACCCTACAAGCCTGGCCCCCGGTTGTCAGCACACAGCCCCTCTCTCTCTCTGGGTTTAAAGTCCCCAGCTGCTCCATCTCTCCACGTCATCGACATCGTCTCTTCCTCCATCTATGGCGTCACTGCTTCTCTGGGTAGAGTCCCACTCTCTGCTCTTTGAGGTCCAGCTGGCTGATTGTGTTGTTTAGTTCTTCTGTGTCTTTATCAAGTTTCTTTCTGATTGTTCTATCTATATTTGAAAGCGATGTATTAAAATCACCCACTATTATTGTAGATTCATCTATTTCTTTCTTCAACTCTATTAGAGTTTGCTTTATATATTTTGGAACTCTTCCATTAGGAGCATAGATACTTATTATATTTATGTCATCTTGTTCAATTGTCCCATTAATCATGAGATAATGTCCATCTTTATCTATTATGCTGATTTTTGCCTTAAAGTTTATTTTATCAGAGATTAGTATTGCCACTCCTGTTTGTTTTTTATTGCAATTAGCTTGGTTTATTTTTTCCCATTTTTTGACTTTTAATCTGTTTTTTTTT
>NW_006408569.1:2894854-2911830 GCF_000296735.1 Chrysochloris asiatica
AAAGTGTTTTTGAAACATTTTATAATCATTTTTCTGAATTCCTTCTCAGGCATTTCCAAGGCCTGCCCTCCTTCCAGAATGGAGTCCAGGTCTACCTCTAGGTCATTTGTCTCAGACATTTTATCTTGTTTCTGGACATGTGCTGATATGGTCATCTGCTTTTGCTTCTTGGACATGTTTGTGTTTATCTGTAGCCTTAATACTTAATTGAGTATGCATTTTGTTATTTTTTAGGCTTTCTGGTTGCTTCCAGGTATGTGGGCTTCTCTTTTCACTCTTCATATTGCTTAACTCAGAGTAACTTTCACAGGTGTTGTCTGCCTCCCTGATATATGGCCATTGGTATTGGTTCTTGTCTGGGGTTTGGTGTGATTGTAGCTTGACTATATGGCAGCAGATGCTGACTCTTCTTGGGTAATATAGGGAGAGAAAGAGTCCCTCAAAGGTGAAGGGGGAGCATAAAACAGCAAAACAGCATCAGCAAAAAACAACAACAACAACAACAACAACAAACAAAAACAAGGAAAAACACACACCAAAAACCCAAATAACAAAAAAACAAAACTAGACTAAATACTGCAGTCTATAATCACAGAAAAGGGAGAAGAGGGATAGAAGAAGAAAAAAATTCTGTAGCCTAATATGAGTATGACTTTAATGTCCTCTCTTCAGGTTCTTGCTTTCAAAGCTGCCTGAGAAATTTTAAGATGCCACTGTTGGTTGTAATGCCATGCCTCAAGCTTTAATTTAATTTTTGACCTGTTTTGTTTTTAAACTCTCTTTCCCTCTCTACAACCCTGTCCAGGGCTTGAGTACCTGTGCACATGCGTGGCAGAAGAACCCACCAGTGGTAGGTTGGGGTGTGTCTACTCGCTCAGGCACCCCCTCTAGTCACCAGAATGGAGGTGCACTAACAGTGTGTGGGGGGGCAATGACCAGATACCAAAAAAGAAAATCAGAACAAAGCAAAATCGACAAAGTGTATTGTCCACCTTTGTTTGCTCCAAGGTTCTCGCGGAATTTTTCCGTGGTGCTTCTGTTCCCCTGCTTGGTCTTGCCATTTGGTCTCACCCAAGATATCAGCTCCGGGCCTCTGAGCCTGGCAGATTCAAAAGTACGTGATTTCTTACTCCAGCATCAAGTTCCACTAGCTATAAGTCTTTAAACTTTTAAAATATTCCTAGTTATGTGGTTCTGAGTTTTGGAGCGCTGCCCTGGATCTGCTTTGCCTGGTATTCTGTGGTATGGCTGACAGCGAACTTCACTGCACCTCCACCCTAGCCGCCATCAAGCCCCGCCTCTTTTTTAAAAGCTTTTATTGTGATTTGAGTGATAGTTTCCATTGGTTTTGCACTCATCCTATTGTATTTCATTTCATTGCAATGATTATAATCCCCTGCATGCATCATCATTAAACAGTATTTACTTCTATTCCCCTTTTTTAAGTGTGTGTGTGTCTTTGATGTACACAAAATACTCAGAAATATATAATCATTTAAACAACCCAAGGACACATTCTACAAGCCTGCTTCCTGGCCTCCAGCACACAGCCTTTCTCTTTCCATGAGTCTAGAGTCCTCAGCTGCTCCATCTCTCCATGTTCCCATCTCTGCCTCCATCTCTGATGTCACTGCTTCTCTGTATAGGATCTCACATTCTGCTTGTGCTCTTTTCCCTTGATGATCCTAGGAGCCTCTGTTCCTGGAATGTAAGATTAACTACTCCTTCCTTTATGTTATACAACTTCTACCTTTACAGTGTGACAGTCACAATTAGTCATGATGACAGTTACTCACTATTGAATCATAAGAATCCTATCGCATCCTCTTTCACCAGACTTGTCTAGACAAGATGAAAACTATTCAGTGGGGATTCTACCTCACACATTCTGAAACTAAACTCCCTCTTAAAAACTTGTTAAGCCAGCCATTTCATGTCTTTATAGCCCTCCACCATCCCGTTTTAGGTAGCCAGTGTCTAAGTTGTACATCCCTATCAACCCTGTGTACAGAGGGGGTAGGTTTGATTCTTGCTGCAAATTCTCCTTCCCTCTCGGTTGGCATTTTGATCTACCACATCTATAAATATAGGTTAAGTTCATCAAATTGTAGCAATTTATACTTGTTTCCATTATCATATTTCTTTCTCTTCCTCTAGTCAAGTTCTGATCATCAAGCCATCGAAGCTAGGTCAAATGGGTACTATCTGGAAGTTTGGGCATTCTTGTACATTTCCCCTCACTTTATACCAACTGGGTGCTTCACTCTCAGCTCTAGCCCTCCATGGCTAGGTCCTTGTCCAAAATACCTTGATTACCTTGATTCTTTTTTTTTTTTTTTTAAGTCTTTATTGTGAATTGAGTGACAGTTTACATGGGAGAACATCAGCTTTACACTCATCCTATCATATTTCATTTCATTGCAATTATTACAATCTCCTCCATACATCATCATTCAACAGCATTTTCTTCCATTCCCTCTGTTTTTGTTTGCTTGTTTGTTTTTGTTATATACAGTCAGGAATATATAACCATTCAAACAACCAAAGATGACATTGATTTTTGAGTCTCCTTTGACACCTTACACTTTTTGTTAATCCAAGTTTATATTAAAATATTTGCTATTAATAGGTGATGCTTCATTTAATAATTTTAAAAATCAAACAAATTAGTGCCTGTATTTTTGTCTATCTTTTCCAGAACAAACTTATAGATGAAGTGAGACTTCAGGTATGACTCTGTTTATCACTTTAGTCTTAAGAACAACATGGAAATAGCTGTGACTATTTTGATTAAGTGGATGACTACAATGAAGCTAGAGAAGTGAAATAATTTGCAATGGCATGCAGTTAGCTTCTAGCAAAGCAGGGAGACAAACCTAGGTCTGTCTGACTTCAATATTCAGCCTTTTCTCATCTGTGACTGCTGTTGCTATATGCACTCAAGTGGATTATAATTCACAGAACTGAGTAGAACTACCTTATAGGGTTTTCTAGGTAGTAATCTTTATAGGAGGAGATCTGGTGTCACAATGGTTAAGGGCTAATTGAAAGTTCAGTGGTTTGAACCCAACTGCCACTCTGAAGGAGAAAAGTGTGGTAGGCAGTATGGTTACATAAAGGAACCTGGTGTGACACTGTGGGATAATACACTGGACCACAAGGCTGATTTGAACCACAAGGTCAGTGGTTCAAATTTACCAGTTGCTCCTTGGAAGCCCTACACAGGGTTACTATGAGTCAGAACCAACTTGAAGGTGTTCAACAACAACAACAATAGCTCCATAAAGATTACAGCTTGGGAAACCCTATAGGAACAGTTCTAGTCTGTCACATGGAGTTGCTATGAGTCCGAATTGATTCCATGGCACATTGCAACAACACAGCAATCTTTATGGGAGCAGATGGTCAGGTCTTCTCTTCTACAGAGCCAGTGATGGGATTGAACCATTGACCTCCTGGTTAGCAACTGAGCACTTAATCATTGTGCAACTAGGGCTCCTTCTTCTTTGACTACTCTTGTGTTACTGTGAGTTCCTTTCCTTCTCCCATCCTTTATATATTGATACTCCTTCCATTTCTGTCCTGGACTCTTCACACTCTATAACTCTCCCCTAAGAAATGGCCTTCTTTCCCATAGAATCAGTTACCAGTCATATACTCTGAGGACTATCAATCAATGCCTCCAGTTTAGTGTTGCCACCTGAGTTCCAGCCCCATATAGTCAACTGTCTACTGAACCTATCTCCATTGGAATGCCCTGTTGGTACCTCACCTCAAACTCTATGTTCCAAATGGAATTTATCTTCTTTCCCCACACCACACATGCTCCTCCTGGATCAGTGAATGGTGCTACCATTCACCCAGTTGTCTAAACCCCAAACCAAGGAATTTTATTGGGCAGCCTCTCCTTCACACCTTCAGTTAATCACCAAATCATGTTGATTCTCTCGTTTAATGTCTTTCTTAATATCTTCATTTTGCTTCATCCTCCTAGAAATTCTCTTTTACCTGGACTTGCTGTAGCACCAAGGTGATTGGTCTTCCTGCATCTGTATTTCTCCCATTAGCCCATTTCTTTATCACACAGTCAGAGTTATGTCAACATATCATTTCCCTGCTTTTAACCCTTAAATGATGTCTCATCATCCTAAAGATACAGCTCAGACTCCACAGCCTGGAATGCCTTCCCCAACCCCTCCCTCCTATGTGCTCCCTCAGAACCCTGTGATCAATTACCCTCTTGGAACACTTTCATCCTGGATTAAAATTTGTGAGGTTGCTTGTCTTGCTCCTTGACAAGGCTGAAGACTGGTGTTTGCCTAGTCCAGTCCCACTAAATGTTCTGTTAAATGAAGTGGTGGTGGTGGTTGTATGCCACTGAGTTTGTTCCGACTCATAGCGAGCTTGTATAGGGTTTTCAAGGCTATAGATCTTTATGGGAGTAGAAAGCCTTATCTTTCTCCTGCAGAACAACTGGTAGATTTGAACTATTAATTTTGAGGTTAGCAGATCAGTTTGTAATCCACTATGCTACCAGGGCTCCTTGTTAAATAAAGTAATTCTTACAATGTCTGTACTTATATATTTCTCATTTTGATACTGGTTTGGATTGAATCATCCTTAGGTACCTGTTAGTGGCAAAGTGTGAGGAGACAAATGGTTAATGGTTTTGCATTGTTTGAAGTCATTAGTGATTGAGTAAAGAAACAAAAGAAAGGTGCTTTATTTTCAATTATTTTCAAGAGCTGAGAGAAGAACGAGTTGTTGTTAAGTACTATCGAGTCGGTTCCAACTCCTAATAACCCTGTATGTACAGGCTTTCCAAGGAGCAATTGGTGGGCTTGAACTGCCGACCTTGTGGTTCACAGTCCAGTGCTGATCCTACAGTGCCACACCAACCATTGAGCACCTATTTCCAGTTGAGAGAGTTTAACTGATGAGTGTAGTTGTATATTTAGTACACCGTGGGGCCTTTTGAGTTCAACATGAACACAAATTATAAATACCTACATGTCGAACCAACTTGACCTCATGGAACAACAACATATTGAATTAGCATAACTAAACAATGGAAAATATCCCCTGGCCCTCTTGCCTCCAGATTTTCCTGCAGAAATATGTCAAATATATCAAATAATTATGAAATCATTTTGTGAAAAACAAGACTAGAAGGGGAAAAAAAGCAATGAACAAGACTGTATCAGAAATGCAGGAATTTTTTACTCCTCACCTCTAAAAAACATTTAACACCAGTTACATAATTCAAATTGTAGAAAATTGAAAGTTTCCCCCTAGAGCTGTATTATGACCATGCCAATGAAATCGTATGGTTGAGATATGTCAATGTGCGGAAACCACAAGTGACAAATTATATCAGTTCCAGTGATGGAGACTGCATTAACTTGTCACTAAATAGAAAGCTTCAAGGTAGAGTGTGTGTGGGTGTATTTTCATACAAAGTACTAAATGAAAATTAAATCAATTATCAGAATAATTTGAGCCCCAATCCCCCAAGGTTTGCTTCAATTAGGTAATTGGTGCAATTAGGTGAAAGGTTTTGGGGTAGTTTTTCTGGCCTGAATTACCTCAAATTACTTTAATTCTCCACTTCACTTTGATTATGTAGACCTAGCTCATGCTTGAATGTGAATTTGAGTAACTGTTATGCTGCTAGTTCAGGTAATTCCTTGCTATTTGAGCACTTTTTCCTCCCATAAAATGCACTCTGCACATTAGATTTATAAACCAAGTTCAATGGCAAACCAACACTTTATAGAATAAAAGTAGAACTTGCTACTTAATACATAATGGGAAACAATGACTGGAAAGGAATAGTTTAATGAAATTCTTTGCTTAGCAGTAAACATTGCTGCCTCTAATACATGTTTTTTGTTAATGAGGATAAGTTTGGGGAAAAAGTTATCAAAGCATGTAATAAATGCTTTAATGTAGACTTGGTCTTAACTGAAATTATTTTACATGTTTAAAAACGTACTGCATTATAGTGAAAACATCTTGAATATCTTCAGGCCAGATTCTTAGCACTTTGAACCAACTTTGTTGATAATTGCCATCAAGTCAGTATCAACTCATGGCTGCCCCATGTTTGTAGAATAACCAAACTTACAAATACTGCCTCATAGAGTTTCTGAGGCTGTAAATCTTTGCAGAAGCTGACTGTCTCATCTTTTTTCCATGGAGAGGCTGGTGGGTTTGAATGCTGACCTTTCAGTTAGGAGTCTAAATGTTTAATCCACTCTGCCACCGATATTACACAAGTGTAAACCTGGAAGTCAATGAAGCATGACTCTCAGAACTGCTGACCTTGTGGTTAGCTGCCCAGCTCGTAATTCATTACACTACCAGGGCTCCTTCTATTGACTTAGAGTTACATATAAATTATGGTTTGGTTTGTAAGTTTGGTTATCTTGTCTGTATCCCAGTTCTTGCAACACAATATTATAATACTGAGGTGGGGAGAAAGGAGAGGGAGTGGGAAAAGAGGGGTGCTGGATTCCACATGCTTGGAAATGATAGTGTAAGGAAGATAGGAGAACCTGGAGCCATTTAGCATGGAATCAAACAGCTATGAAAAAGTCAACATGACCAGAATTTAAAGTAATAATAAACTATATTGCATATAGTCTGTATAAGAAATCAGGGAATGTGTGATACATGTTAGAGATATGTTTTAGCCTAAATAGGTAAGTTGTAGATATATAAAGAGTCCTGGTGTGGCACTGTGGGTTAATGCGCCAGATTGCAAAGCCATTTGAACTGCAAGGTCAGCAGTTCAAGCTCACCAGTCACTCTTTGGAAACCCTGTATAGGGTTGCTATGGGTCAGATCTGACTCAACGGCACTTCACAACCACAATATATAAAGAAAGGTATACTTCAGGTATCTGGGAGTTTTATTTACAAGGAACTAAATAACACATAGACATTACCAGATGGAACACATAGAAATCAAATTGATGAAATCTATGGAAAGAGACATTGGAAAAGCTACATACCATAAGCCAAAACAAGGCCAGAGGCAGGATGAAGCTGAAGAAAATTCAAACAAGTCCATGAGAGGCAAAATATGACCTTGAACATATCCTACCTGAATTTAGAGATCATCTCAAGAACAGATCTGATGTCTTCACCACTAATGACCAAAAACCAGAAGAGTTGTGGGATGACCTGAAGAATGTCATACAGGAAGAAAGCAAAGCATCATTAAGAAGACAAGGAAGAAAGAAAAGACAAAAATGGATGTCAGAATATCTTGCTCTACTCTGGAGAGCAAGTTTCAGAGACTCTGAAACATACTTTCCAATGAGGAAATGCTAAAGCAAATGGAAGAAACAAGGAGGTAAAAGAGCTGAACAGAAAATTTCAAAGGCAGCTCCAGAAAGCAAAGTCAAATATTATAAGGAAATGTGCAAAGATCTGGAGTTAGAAAACCAAAAAGGAAGAACATGCTCAGTATTTCTCAAGTTGAAAGAACTGAAGAAAAAATTCAAGACTTCATATGCAATACTGAAGGATTCTTTGGGCACAATATTGAGTCAGCAAAAAGCATCAAAAGGTGATGGAAGGAATACACAGAGTCACTGTGCCAAAAAGAAAGGGTCAATTTCAACCATCTCAAGAGATAGCATATGATTAAGAACCAATGGTAATGAAGGATGAAGTCCATTGTGCACTATAGGCATTGTCAAACAACAAATCTCTGGGAATTGATGGGATACAAATTGAAATCTTTCAACACACTGATGCAGCACTGGAGGCATTCACTCATCTAGGTCAAGAAATTTGGAAGACAGCTACCTGGTCAACTGATCGGAAGAGATCCATATTTGTGCCCATTCCAAAGTGAAGTAAACCAACAGAATGCATAAATCATTGGACAATATAATTAATATCACATGCAAGTAAAATTTTGCTAAAGATAATTCAAAAAGAGCTGAAATAACACATTGACAGAAAACTGCCACAGGGTCAAGCTGGATTCAGATGAGGACCTGGAACAAGGGACATCACGTGGATCTTGGCTGAAAGCAAAGGATACCAGAAAGATGTTTGCCTGTGATTTATCGACTCTGCAAAGGCTTTCACTGTGTGGTTCATGACAAGCTATGGACAACATTGCAGAGACTGAGTGTTCCAGAACATTTAATTGTGCTCATGAAAAACCTGTACATAGACCAAGATGTAGCCAATTGAACAGAACAAGGGAACACTGAATGGTTTATAATCATCAGGAAAGGTGTGTGCCAGGGTTGTATTCTTTCACCATACTTATTCAATCTGTATGCTAAGCAAATAAATTGAGAAGCTAGATTATATGAAGAAGTACATGCCCTCAGGATTGAAGGAAGACTCATTACAACCTGTGATAATACAATCTTGCTTGCTGAAAGTGAAGAGGACTTAAAATACTTACTGAAGAAGATCAAAGACCACAGCCTTCAGTTTGGGTTGCACCTCAAAGCAAAGAAAACAACAAAAACAATCCTCACCACTGGACCAATAAATAATATCATGATAAATGGAGAAAAGATGGAAGTTGTCAAAGACTTCATTTTGCTTGAATTCACTATCAACACTCATGAAAGCAGCAGTCAAGAAATCAAATGACATATAGGGCAAATCTGTTGCACAAGGCCTCTTTAAAATGTTCAAGAGCAAAGATGTCAGTTTGAGGACTAACGTGTGCCTGACCCAAGCCATGGTATTTTCAGTAGTCTGATATTCATGTGAAACTTAGACCATGAATAGGAATATCAGAGAAAATCAATGCATTTGAATTATAGTGTTGGAGAAGAATATTAATGTGCATAAAGTCATTATGAATCTGAACCAACTTCATGGAACCTAAAAACAACAATTCATGCTCTTCTGTTAGCATTTAAATGATATCATTAAATGTCAAAATTAGACTTTTACAGCTGCCTGTCATTAACCTTGCCTAGTAAGACTACCTGACTTTGATGGTGGTGATGTGAGTCAAACCAAGAACACCTGGGTGACACAAACAGTTGGCAGTTCAAACACTATCAGAGGCACCTCAGAATACAGGCCTTCTGAAAGGTTATAATCTTGAGACTCATATGAAGATGTTAGTTCTACTATGAAACACATGGTGTTGCCATGAGTTGGAATCAATTTGTTGTCCTCTAACAACATGAATCAAGCACTGGATTTGCTGATTTGTAGGGAGACTGATCATAACTCAAGTATTATTATAGAACTATAAATAAATATCAGCCTAACTATCAGTGAGGGCAATTTCACCATGGCATGCCAGCTCTCCATTCCCAAGTGAGTACTTTACTGCCTGGTCATGGTTGAGTGCAGACCAACTGAAGGCCCAGACCTTGAAAACATCTCCTGCTCAGCTGTACACAACCTTTCATAGGGCTCAGAGGGGATAGAGAAGCTGCTAGACAGAAATAATCACAACCTGTAACTTGTCAAACACAATAATGGGCATCATAGAAACTGGTAACTGGCTGTGTATGGAAAATATAGTGAAAATGACATCTATGACAATGGAATCCAAAGTATATCCTCATTTCCAAAATAGTAACGTTAAAAACCTCAGCTATCATTACTATCTGATAAACATAAAAACGAATTTTTTTTTCCTGTTTGAGGTTGACTGTTTCTCTATGTACAAAATTAAGCCGCACTCCAGTTATATTAAAACGCCCGTCCACGTCCATGGCTGATGACAACATTGAGCGTACATGTGAAATGATTCTGCTGAATAGATGAGTAAGAGTGGATTGTGTGGCAAATCATTTGCAAATCAGCTATGCCTCTGCCTATGAAATAATCCATGACAGACTTGGGTTTTGAAAAAGTTTGTGCCAGATGGGCTCCATCACATTTCTCAGTAGAAACACAATCACCAGCAAGTTGCAAATGGTTTGGCCAGCTAATCTTTACTATCTGTCAAGGTTTTATTTTTCTTTACTTGGTAGTCAAGGAAAGCAGACTAAGAGTTCAATGCCAGTGACCAATTAGAAAAATGTGATTTATTGTGCAATGCTGCTGCTGCTGCTGTATGCCGTGGTTCTGACTCATAGCAACCCTGTACAGGGTTTCTGAGGCTGTAAATCTTTACGGGAGCAGAACGCCTCATCTTTCTCTCACGGAACAGCTGGCAGTTTCGAACTGCTGAACTTGTGGTTCTCAGCCTGATTGGTAACCACTACGCTACCAGAGCTCCTTTATTGTGCTATATGATCCAGAAAATTTAGCTGAGCCTGAGAGCAAGCTGACCTCACTGTTCATGCCTTACAAAAACTAAAATGATCAGAGACATTTCCAATCTATACTCAAGTACCATATTAACACTTTTGAGATTGTTTTTTGGCAAATGTACAAGAATGCTATTATGTTTTATTTTTTGCAGAATATTATGGTGTATAAAACCCTTTTGCCTTTATTGACTTTAAACATTGTGTCATGACTTGGTCCATAGTGGTTACATGTTGAACTGCTAACCACAAGGTTCGAATCCACTAGCCGCTCATTGGGAAAAAAAGATGAGGCTTTATGCTTCCAAAAAGATTTATTGCCTCAGAAGCCTTATGTGTTAGGGCTAACACATAAGTCTATGTGTTAGAACCGACTCGACGGCACACCACCACCACACAAAGAATGAGCACTGAACTGGGAGTTAGGATGCCTGCATTCCAGTTCTCTCTAGCTTGCCCTGTGTCCTTGGACAAGTCAGCTCTAGCTCTGGACTTCATTTCCTTTATCTGCAAAATGAAGAAGTTGTCTATGTGAGTTTAAGATTTCTTTCAGTTTTAACAGTCTATTTTTTAAGTTCACTCACACAATTACCAATTTATTTCTTCTCAGAAACTGCCTACAGGGAGAATCTGGCAGGTCTTGCTGTGCACGTTAAGTGGAGTAAGCACACACCATTATGGGTTATATATTTCATGTCCAAACGTGACTTTATAGGTGGTACACAAGTTTCCCTATCAATTAAAAGATGATTGATTGTTACAGAGTTTGACAGCCCTACACAAAGTAAGCCAAGGAAATTCCCAAAAGGCTTAGCTCTCCTTTTGCTTTAAAACTACTGGCTGCACCCTATGTCACTGGGCATAGGTCCAACTGATTTATGAAGAGCCATGATGTGAATGTTATATAGCATCTAGAGAGTAATTTTCAATCATAAAAACTCAATATTTTTAAAAAAAGTCCTTAAATTTTTTTCACACTTAATTTCAACATGTTGAAAATTATTTTTTAATAGGTGAAGAAATATACTTTGGTTAAACTAGTATATTTGTACAAAAGCAGGGTTGGAAGATTGACACACTTAATTACTTCCTATGAAAAAGACTGTGAGTGGTAGCCTTAAGGAATGACCAGTGCAAGGCGGCTAATTATTTATTATGACCCCTTTAGCCAAATTTCTCCATTTTGTAATATATTGTAATTCCTAGCCTCTATGCCAGTGAACAAAAAAGACGGCAAAAAAAATTGTATGTCTTTATCTCCGTAATTTTTTCAGTTCTGCCATATTTGTGCTTCCTATTAGACACTTAAACAACACCAACTAGACACACTAGTTCATGAAAAATGTCTGAGTAATTCACAAATCAAAGAGCAATTCTAAGATATTTGAAGCTTTACAAACTGAAATCTTGCATGTTAATATCGATCTGACTCTTATAAACTTGCAGTTTCATTACACCAGACCATGTGACCTTCAGAAATTAATCACAAAAGGGCAAATATTGTATGAGATCACTTTTGCAAAAGGTCAAGAAATGGTTTTCATGCTAAAAGAAACATTCTTTGATAGTTATCAGTTGTGGGTAGAAAGGGGAGAGTAGTGTACTGGGTATAGGCTAGAGAGGTATGAAGTTGGGTGATAGGGAAGGCAATATATAACTGTTAACCACAAGTAAGATATGATCACTTGGAATGGTCACCCATTGAAGATCAAAAGGGCTTTAAAAATAAGAAACATAATTCCCGCCCCCAATATGCTCTGGCCCAATCCATGGTATGTCCAATTGCCTCCTATGCGCGTGAAAGCTGGACAATGAATAAGGAAGACTGGAGAAGAATCGATGCCTTTGGATTATGGTGTTAGTGAAAAATAGTGAAATATTGCCAGAAGAAGAAACAAATCTATTTCTAAGAAAGCTGGAAAAATCAGAATCCATCCAAAATCTTTTCAAAGCATTGTTATTAAGTGCCATTGAGTCAGTTCTGACTCATAGCGACCTGTATAGGGCTACCAAGGAGTGGCTGGTGAGTTTGAACTGCCTACCTTGTGGTTCAAGCTGACCTTGTGGCAGAATGCTTCTCCTAAATACAGATGTATAAAAGATGTGTAGACAGCATCAGAATAGATTCTGACCTCCTCCGCCTTCACCAGTAGGGAGGAGAGGAATAAAAACAAATCAGTCTAAGGCTGATTGCTATGAGGCACAGTTTAGACATGACTCCACCCTGAAACTTTCTTTACCAACACTGATACCAACCATCCCTGCCAAGGCAATGACCACTTAGAACTCACAGACAATACTCAAAGTTGTGAGGTTTATTGGGGAAGTCAACAGGTAACAATTCAGGATCAGAAATGTTCAGGGCACAGTTTTTCCAGTTAAGATAGCCTCTCCTCAGCTATTTACTAGGCACCCCCCTCTGTTTCTCAGCCCCTAGGCTTGGCCTCTGTCCTGCTCAGGAAAATGTTGCAATGCTCTTATAGTCTTGCTGATAAATGCCCAAAGGGTACTCTACTCTGCTATAAGCCTCAGGCCAAAGGTACTCCCTTTATCATGTTGTTTATTGGTCTACTCATGAGGATTTTTGTTTTCTTTACATTGAGGTGCAGTCCATACTGAAAGCTATTGTGTTAGATTTTCATCAGTAAGTATTTTAAATCCTCTTGGTTTTCAGCAAGCAAGGTTGTATCATCTGCATATCGCAGGCTGTTATTGAACCTTCCTCCAATCCTGATACTACATTTTTCTTCATATAACCCAGATTCTCAGATTATTTGCTCAGCATACAGGTTGAATAAGTATGGTGAAAGAATACAGCCCTGTTGCACACCTTTCCTAATTTTAAACCATTCAGTGTCCCCTTGTTGTGCTTGAACGACTGTCTCTTTATCTATGTACAGGTTCCTCATGAGCACAATCAAGTGTTCTGGAATACTCATTCTTCTCAATATTATCCACAGCTTGTCATGACCCACACAGTCAAAAGCCTTTGTGTAGTCAACAAAGTACAGGTAAATATCTTTCTGTTATTCTCTGCTTTCAGCCAAGATCCATCGGACGTCAGCAATGATATCCTTAGTTCCATGTCCTCATCTAAATCTGGCTTGAACCTCTGGCAATGTACTGTTGCAGCCATTTTTAAATTATCTTTTGCAAAATTTACTTGCATTTGCTATTAATGGTATTGTCTGGTGATTTCTGCATTCTGTTGGGTCACCTCTATTTGGAATGGTCTTCCAAATTTCTTGGCATAGATGAGTGAGTACCTTCAGTGCTTCATCGGTGTGTTGAAGTTTGTATTCCTTCAATTCCCAGAACCTTGTTCTTTGCCAATGCCTTTAATCCACCTTGGACGTCTTCCATCAGTACCATTGGCTCTTGATCATATGCTACCTTTTGAAATGATACCATTTATTTTTGGTACAGTGAGTCTGTGTATTCCTTCCACTTTCTTTTGATGTTCTTTTTGGAATCCTTCAATATTTCAAGTCAAGGCTTGATTTTTTTCTTCAATTCTTGAGAAGTACTGAGCATGATCTTCCCTTTTGGTTTTCTAACTTCAGGTCTTTGCATATTTCATTATAATACTTGACTGTCTTCTCGCGCTGCCCTTTGAAATGTTCTGTTCAGCTCTTTAACCTTCTTATTTTTCCATATGCTTTAGCATCTCTAAGCTGGAGAGCAAGTTTTAGAGCCTCTTCTGACATCCATTTTGGTCTTTTCCTTCTTTATAGCCTTATTAATGACCCTTTGGTTTCTTCATGTATAGTGTTTTTGATGTTGTCCCACAGCTCATCTGGTCTTCAGTCATTAGTGTCCAAGGCATCAAATCTGTTCTTGAAGTGGTTTTGGATTTCTGGTAGGATATGTTCAACGCCCCTTAGTAATCCCCCAAAATAGTCTTTGTAATCTTCTGTGCTGAACCCTCTGCTTTGAATTTTACTGACCCAGCAGACCCCCTTGGAAGCCACTGTTTAGATTGGACCTTTTGTTTTTGTTAAGCCACCCTAACAAGAGAACTTGTGTGCAGCTCCTCACCAATCACAGAGACATGTCTGAACACATTTTATTTGGAATGAACCCATGCATGTATGAATTAGAACCATAGTAGCATACATGGCTTTTTTATTTATTCTCATATAAGGTCAGTGGTTCAAACTCACCAGTTGTTCCTCAGCAATCCTACGCAGGGTTGCTATGGGTTGAAACCGACTCGATGGCACTTAACAACAACGTTTTAAAAATAGCTCCAAGTTTTCATTTCTAAAATAAATAATGAAACATGTAACTCATATCAACAAAATATTTTTGGAGTCTTCAATAATTTTTAAGAGTGTAAAGGGGCTGAGATAACCATACGATAAACTCTGGACTACAAACCAAAAGGTCAGCAGTTAGAGCCCACCAGCTGCTCCTCAGGAGAAAGATGAGTCTTTCTGTTCCCAGTAAAGATTTAAAGCCTCAGAAACCCTATACAAGGTCACTATAAATTGGAGTCTACTCAATGGCACTTAGCCACCACAACAGGGGCCTTAAAACCTTAAAGTTTGAAAATCACTGCCATGGAAGAAGATCTAAATGTTAACCATGACCTATAAAAATCTTGTTGTTGTTGTGAAGTGCTGTCAAGTCGGTGCCGACCCATAGTGACCCTGCACAGGGCTTTGAAAGTTCATAGCCGTTTTGAAACTGTAGAGTAGATCATTGGGATGCTAACTGCTAGGTAGCATAGTGGTTATGAATCGGGCTGCAAGCCTCGAGGTCAGCAGTTCAAAACTATCAACTGTTCTGTGGGAGGAAGATGAGGCTTTCTGCTCCCGTAAAGATTTACAGCCTCGGAAACCTTGTATAGGGTTGCTAGGAGTCGGAACCAACTTCACAACACTTAACCACCCACCACCAAATGCTAGGTCAGCGGTTCGAATCCACCAGCCATTCCACTGGAGAAAGATAAGGTTGTCTGCTTTCATCAAGATTCACAGTCTCTGAAACCCTATAGAATGTCGCTATGAGTTGGCATCGACTTGATAGCAGTGAGCTCCTTTTTTGGTTTATAAAACTCAGGCTCTGGTTTCTCCTTCTTTCTCAGCCTTGAATTGTGCTACTGCTTATATCTCTCACTATCATTCAGTCACAGAGACTTTCTTAGAGCCTGCAAACTTCTATACTTCCACCTACCAGCAGCTATGCACAACTTAACCCATCTGCTTTTAATTGCTTGTCTCCTCTACTCCTCCAAGTTTCTTCTAACTCACACTAATTTAACCTTCAGATATTAAATCTGTATTTGTTTTATGTTGCTGCTAACAAATTAGCACTAATAAGTAGCTCATAATAATACCCACTGATTATCTCACAGGTCTATAAGTCAGAAGCACAGGTGGGCTCAACTGCTGTCTCTGCTTCGGGTATCACAAGGCCAAACTCAAAGTGCTCCTTTTGGGGAGGTTTGAGAGGAGTTTTGGCTGCTGACTGAAAGGTCAGTGGTTCAAACTCACCAGGAGAAAGATGTGGCAGTCTGTTTCTGTAAAGCTTTAACCATCTTAAAAACCCTATGGGGCAGTTCCACTCTGTCCTTTAGGGTTGCTATGAGTCTGAATCCACTTGATGGCAGTGGATGAGGAGATGGGAGGGGAGAATCCAGGCTCACTCAGTTTGTTGGCAAAATTCATTTGCATGTGGTTGTAGGACTGTTTCAATTTCCTTTTGGGTACTGGACAGGGTCAGTCTAACCTTTTAGAGGTCATTCCTATTACTTGCCAGATGCCTCCCACCATCATCAAGTCAGATATGGTGTGTCCTGTCCCTGTTGTGTTTCAAGTCTCTTCCACTTCTTCTATTTCAAATCTCTTAAACTTCTGTCTGTTCTTTTGTAGCAAGCCAGAGAAAGTTCTCTTTCTATAAGGGCGAATGAAATTTCATGGGGACACACCTGTATAATGAAACAAAATTGCCTTGGTTTAATATCAAATCGAAGAGACTATATCTGTAGAAAGAGGTGATAGCACACTCAATATCATAAGTTAGAGCAAGGCCAGGGGCCGACTATCAGTTGCTCATATAGAGGTTCAGGCTGAAACTGAAGAAAATTAAAACAAGCCCACAAAAGACAAAGTTAGATTGTGAGTATATCCCACCTGAATTTAAAGACTATCTCAAGACAGTGTGGGATGATATCAAGGACATGATACATGAAGAAAGCAAAAGTTCATTAAAAAGACAGGAAAGAACTACTGTAAAAGACTAAGAAAAAGAACCCACGCAAAAGGGGGGTGGATTCTTTGCTGGTTGCTGGGATGTGGGGTGGGGTGAGGGGAGGGAGGGGAAGGTAGAGCACAGGGTAGGGAATAGACACAGGAAAGTTTGGGTGCTGGGGAGGGGGGCAATATACAAGAAGGGAGAGGGGAATGGAAGAACAAAGCAGATGGGAGAACAATTAGGCAGGTTTGCATGGGCTAAGTGGGACAGAAATAAATAATGATGTATGTACAACCTTGAAACACAGGGCTCTGGGATACAGAGATTGAGACATGGTTGGAATGGGGAAAAGGGGGAATAATAAGATGCTTGACTGTCTTTTAAATCTTGGTTTTCCTTGCATTATATTATAAAATAAACACTGGAGTGGGAGAGAAAGGAATAGCCAGACACATCACCATAGAAAGCTTGTAAGTCCATCTTCTGCCTATAACTGATTGGAATACCTAAAATGGGGCTACAA
>NW_006408569.1:2912598-2927103 GCF_000296735.1 Chrysochloris asiatica
ACACAGAGTAGACAGGGATGGCCACCTTGGACATTGGCTACCCAAAATGGGGGGCTACAAAGGCAAGAAGTGACTGGCTTATAACCTTTCAAGAGGGAACATAGATTAAGAGGGCATGGAGGAAGGTAGAACCTCCACTGAGTAGTATCCAATCTGTCTAGTTGGGGCTGATGAAATGAAATGTGATGGGTCTCTTGTGATACAATAGTGAGTAATTGTTATCAGGACTGCTTGTGAGTGTTGGAAATGTAAAGGTAGAGGTTTTGTAGCAAGAAGGGGAGTGATTAACTTTTCAGTCTAGGAGCAGAGGTCCCTGGGACCATCAAGGTCAGAGAGCAGAGAGCGGGACCCTACCCAGAGAAGCAGAAATGCCTGAGATGGAGGCAGAGACGATGACGTGGAGAGATGGAGCAGTTGGGGACTTTAGACATAGAGAGGGAGAGGGACTGTGTGCTGACGACCAGGGGGCAGGTTTGTAGTGTATACCCTTTGGTTGGTTGATGATGCATGGACAGGATCGTAATCATGGTAATGAAATGATATGTGATAGGATGAATGTAAAAATAATGTTCTCCCATGTAAACTATCACATAATTCACAATAAAACATTAAAAAAGAAAGACAGGAAAGAGAGAATATACCAAAATGGATGTTAGAAGAGACTGAAACTTTCTCTTGAATGTCAAGTAGCTAAAGCACATGGAAGAAATAACAAAGTGAATAAGCTGAATTCAAATGGTGGCTTCAGAAGACAGTCAAGTATTATGACCTGGAGTTAGAAAACCAAAATGGAAGAACATGTCCATCATTTTTCAAACTGAGACAATTGAACAGTAATTCAAGCCTAGAATTGAAATATTGAAGTATTCAATGGGCAAGATATTAAACAACACAGGAATCATCAAGGAAAAATGGAAAGCATATGAAGAATTACAGTACTGAGAATGATTGGTCGACATTAAGCCATTTCAGGTGGTATCATATGATCAAGAACTGACGGTACAAAAGGAAGAAGTCCAAGCTTTGCTGACAGCATTGTGGGAAAAAAAATCAAGGTTCCAGGTACTGAAAGAAAACCAATTGAGATGTTTCAACAAATGGATCCAACACTGGAAGCACTCACTCATCTATGCCAGGAAATTTGGAAGACAGCTAGCTGGCCAAACAACTGAAAGAGATCCATATTTGTGCCCCTCGTAAAGAAAGATTCTCAAACAGAATGCAGAAAGTATTCAAAAATATCCTTAATATCACTTGCAAGTAAAATTGTTTCTGTAGATAATTTTTAAATGGTTGCAACAGTACATCTACAGTTAACTGCCAGAAATTCATGCCAGATTTACAAGAGAACATGAGACAAAAGACATGATTGTTGATGTCAGATGGATGCTGGCTGAAAAGCAGAGAATACCAGAAGCATGTTTAACTGTGCTTTATTGACTGCAAAGACCTTCAAACATGTGAATCATTTGTTAGTGGTTTTAAGTGCAGTTGAGTTGGTTACAACCCATAGCAACCCTGTATAGTGTTGCCGAAGAGTGACTAGTGGGTTTGATTTGCCTTGTGGCTAGCAGTCCAGTGCTTATCCTACTGTGCCATACCAGAACATGTGACTAAATTCTATCCAATGGAGTCTGACCTGAAGTGACATGTGCATCTTCTTCACTTTCTTAAAATTGTTTACATAAGCAAAAGGTTTCTCCTCCCCACTTCTAAGGATTCAGCATGAAAACATTCCAGTGACCCAGATTCAACCACACTGGCCTTGGGAGATGATGGAACAGCAATATGAAAGAAATATTATCCTCTAAACAGCTTCCCTTGTGAGCAGCGCTATCTCACAAACCTGAACTTCTCAAATAAAACTTATTACATGAGAATGAAGTTAAGCTATCTCCTTAAAGCTATATGACCTGGAGACTTTTTGTCATGGCAATATTAACTTTATCCAAACAAAAAGAGCACTTATTGGAATTACAGATTTGTGTTATTGTTTGATTGGAATTGTTCTATCTTCCCAACTAGAATGGAAACTCCGTGAGAACAGAGCACATGCTTACTTTTGTATCTTTAATGTTTAGCACAGTGCCTGTTCCATAACACATGCTCAATACATAGTTTTTACATGAAGAAAGGGATGTGGGATGAGTTCTGGTTGTTGTTAGTTGCTATTGAATTGATTCTAACTCATGGTGCATATAACCCACTGGAGCGCTTTTATTCTGTGCATACAGACTACTATGCACCACGATCGCCAGGCCTGACTTCTGAGGTGCCTTTAGGTGAGCTCAAACCACCAACCTTCCAGCTAGTACTTAAGCACTTAACTGTTTGTACCACCCAGGGTCTCCACAGTGCTGGTTGTTGTTGTGTACCATTGAGACAATTTGGACTTACAGAGGCCCTATATGGCATTTCCTCTTGTGTGGCGCTACTGCTTAATGCACTGGACTGCAAGGTTGGTTTGAACTGCAATGTCAGTGGTTCAAGCACACCAGCTGCTCCTTGGTAACCCTATACAGGGTTGCTATGGGTCATAACTGACTCAACGGCACTTCACAACAACAGTAACAACATATGACAGAGGGTTTCCTAGGCTTTATGGGAGCAGATTGCTGGGCCTTTTCTCTTGCTGAGTAGCTGGTTTGAACTGCTGACCTTTGGCTTAGCATCCAGATGCTTAAACACTGTGCCACCAGGGCTCCTGCACTGCTGACAGGAACCACAGAAAATGGGGATTACCATTAACAATAGACACTCCTCAACCATAGGTAAGGATCAGAACTGACTTTCAACCATTATTTTCTCATTACCTGGCTCTACAGCTACTTCTGCATTTGGACCAGCTCATCCTCCAAGTTCCTGGCTTAGAAAGATACATGAGCATATCTTGGCTAAGACCAATTTTCAACCTATTTATACAAGGGGGTTTCAGAGAATTTGTTGAAAAATTCTATCATCTTATGATTCTGTTTTTCCATGAACTTTTTGAAGCCCCCTCATATGATTATTTCTTCATTACCACTAGTTTTGCAAAAGGTTAATTTTTACAGCTTTTCTTCTTTATATGATAGGTCTAACCACATTTCTTTCTTTCTTTTTTTTTTTAATTGCTGTCTGGGTGAAAGTTTACAGAGCAAATTAATTTTTCATTCAACGTATTTTATTTTCTAACATTAGTTGCAATTCCCTTGTCTATCCAACTTCTGCCCTTACTCTCGCTCTTTTAAATCATGAAAAGTATTAAGAAAGCACATGCTTAGTTTTCCATTCCAGTTCTATATATTTTCTTATTCTTCAAAAATAGGATTTACAGCCTCAGAAACCTAATACAGGGTAGCTGGAACCAACTCTATGCCACTTAACAACAACAAAATTGATTCCAAAAATCCTCTTATTGGACTTATGCTTCTCTTCATCTGCACCAGCTATTCTTTTAATGTGAAAAATTCTAATGTTAGTAGTCACAGGCATGATCTTGTCTTTTTTTTTCCTTTAAGGTACCTGGCCCAAGAATTTCATGGACTCACTGAGCATTCCAGGATGATGGCTGTGGTTTTTATTCCCCAAAGAAGCAACGTTCTGTAATGTTTACAATCTTTGTTGTTGTTGTTGTTAAGTGCCGTTGAGTCAGTTCCGACCCATAGCGACCCTGTACAGGATTTCTGAGGGTGTAAATCTTTACGGGAGTAGAAAGCCTCATCTTTCTCCCGCAGAGCAGCTGGTAGTTTCAAACTGCTGACCTTAAGGTACACAGCCCAATTCGTTACCACTACGCTACCAGAGCTCTAGTTTTCCAAAAATAGTGCCCTGAAAAAAATTGGCATAAGACTCACAAAGCTCTGGAAGGGCTGTTAATTTAAAAAAAAAGGAAGAATTGAGAAGAAAAGAAAGAAAGATGGTAAATCTCTGTGTCTTCTGCTTCAGTTATCAGAGCAAATGGGAGCAACAATTGGATCCAGTCTATGGTTATCTATATATTTAAACCTTGGTTTAATATAAATTTACCTGGAGTTCAGCAGGCTTGCTTCCTTCTTTCTTTCATTCATTCTACAACTATTTACTGATTGATTTATCTATGCGTAATACTATGCAAGATACTATGGAGGTTACAAGGAAATTTAATACAAGGCTAATTCCTGTTAGTGGTCTGAAAAAAATCATTAAATACACTTGTGGAAACAAGAGACACACGAATTTAATTAAAGTTTGTCAGGCTTAGGGTGATTCATGCTTCAGAGGACCTAGTTCTCTGAAGTCCAGATTATGTGATACTCTTATGAAACATTAGTTACTGGGACACCAAAAAAAAAAAAAGGTACACAAATGTCGGATAAGTACAAAGTAGTGCTTGCAGAATTCACTGTACCTGAATAAAACTCCTTCATGTTGGGGATACAGTAGTGACCTTGCCTTCTAGCAGGGGGAAACAAACAATAAATCAAACAAATAACTGATTTCTCAGATAAGGATGTGTCATGCCATTTTGAGATGAAATTGGCATGCTCCTTCTCAGGCTAGGGGGCAAAAACTGTGAACCTCTACATATTAGCTCTCTTTGTCCATCAATCAAGAAAAAGGTAGAATGCAAGCAGTAACAGTTGCATTTTTTTTCATTTTGCTCTCATCCCTACTGTTAACAGAGTCTATACCCAATAGCTAATCCCCTATTTGAGGGGTGTCTTCATAAGTTTGAGATCCATAGGAACATATCTATAATGGTCCAGATTGTAGTGAGATAGCATCATTAATATCTAAATTTCATAGCTCTACCAGATCTCACCTATTAGTTCATATAATTAATAATTTTTGATGATTACATAAAATTCTTCTGAAAATTCCCATAGGAGCTGACAGTTGTGAACAAGATAGCTATTAAGTTATCTCAGCTTAATAGCCTCAGATGCAGGTCCCAGATACTTCTCCTCCAAGCTTCTCCTCTGAGACTGGGCCTGTGCCTTAATCACTGGCATCAGTACATCTCCCAGGGCGTTGGTTGACCTGGAAATCTGCTATACTTGATACTGGGATGCTTAAACGCAGTGTGGTACCTTGATAATGGAGATCCATATCATTGCATTGGCATAGTAACAGCACTCTTCCTCTTACTACCATCAGTTTGAGAGACTGCCAACAGTAAATTTACCTCCCTTGGGCACACACTTTCTATCAGGGTGGTATCCGAATCCCTCTTCTTCTCTAAGATATGGTGTTTGGGGGTGGGAGGATATGTTCAACATTATAGATTCCTTATTGTTTTATACAAAAGTCCTTCTTTTGTAAAGAAAATGAAAATCCAAACACCTGGACCAATAAATAGCATCATGATGATCAGAGTAAAGATTGAAGTTGTCAAAGACTTCATTTTGCTTGGATCCACAATCATCACTGATGGTAACAATAGTCAAGAAATCAAACGATGTATGTGTTTTTGCATTGGGCAAATCTACTGCAAAAGACCTCTTTAAAGTGTTTAAAAGCAAAGATGTCACTTTGAGGACTAAGTTGAACTTGACCCAAACCTTGATTTTTTAAATTGCCTTATCTGCATGTAAAAGTTGGACAATGAAGAAGGAAGACTATACAAGAATTGATTCATTTGAATTATGGTGTTGGAGAAGAATACTGAGAGTACCACGGACTGCCAGAAGAACAAACAAATCTGTATTGGAAGAAATAACATCCAGAATGCTCCTTAGGAGCATAGATGGTGAGACTTGGTCTCTTGTATTTTGGACATATTGTTAGCAGGGATGAGTCCCTGGAGAAGGACATCATGCTTGGAAAAGTGAGTCAAAAAAAAAAAAAAAAAAAAAGAGGTAGACCTCCAACAAAATGGAATGACACAGTGGCAGCATAAATGATCTCAAACATGAAAACAATTGTGAGGATGGCACAGGGCCGCTACGAGTTAGAATCGATTTGGTAGCACCTAGCAACAATAACAAAGGTCTTTCTTGGAATCTGTTAGTTTTCTTACAATTTGGTCTAAATAGGGGACATCCCTATCCATGACATCACCCAGATAGGTTAAATTATTTTCCTTCAATAGACTGTTCAGCTCTTGTATTGAAAATAAAAATTGAAGTTGGGTTTTGGCAGTTCAAAATCATAATTTCCTTCTAAAGAATTATCTTTTCCCCATATGTGGCGCTGTGGGTTAATGCGCCAGACTGCAAAGCCGTTTGAACTGCAAGGTCGGCGGTTCAAACTCACCAGTCTCTCCTTGGAAACCCTATACAGGGTCGCTATGGGTCAGAATTGACTCGACAGCACTTAACAACAGCAACAATAGTCTGCTATTTTTGTGTATCTTTGCCAAGGGGTGGGCATATAACCCAAGGTAAATCTATTGGACTTTCCCAAGAACATTTATCTTGAGAGGAAAGACCCAAGCATAGGAAAAATGGATGTATTTCAGTTATTTCAATGGGAGTAACCTGACAAAATTATTGAGCCATTTCAGATTCCCACCCTGGAAGCTACTTATTTGTTCCTTCTTCGAAATGTTGGTCTTCGAAGCTTTGTTACTATGAGCTACTTTGCATCCCTTTTGGAGAGTTTTTGTTTGGCTGCTTTTTTTTTTTTTTTTTAATTAGGTGTTGGTTTGCTAACTGTAAGGTCAGTAATTCGAATCCACCAACTGCTCATTGGGAGTAAGATGAGGCTTTCTACTCCTGTAAAGATTTCCAGCATCAAAAACCCTATACAGGGTCTCTATGAGTTGAAATCAACTTTACAGCACACAGCAGCAACAGCAGGGGTAAGGAGTTAGGGTTAGTACTATGACTAGGTCTAGGCTAGGCCTAGGACTTTATTTATTTAGGGTTAAGGTTAGGACCAGGGTTAGTGTTATGGGTAAGAGTTGGTCTAGGGCTAGGAGTAAGGCTTGGTCTAATTTTAGGATTACAGGTAGGTTTTTTTTCATTTTTCTTGAAATCTACTTGATTTCCTCTTCATTTGGAAGTTTTGTAACTACATTATTTCCTCTTTTTATTTATGTTTTTTTTTTTCTTGTTTCTATAAATTCATATCCCTGGTTCCTTATTTTCAGCCTTATCAATTTCTTTTATTTTGAAGGAATCATATACCCATTGAAATTGTCCATCAAATATGATGGCAGAATTAGGACATTTCCAAATACACAGAAATTAAAAGAACTTGTAAAAACCCGACCAATCTTACAGAAAATACTAAAAGAAGTTCAAAATTCAAAGTTATTTTTCCCCTTTAATAATTTTCTATTTTAATTACCCAAAGTTGGTTTTAATTACTTGCAGCCAAGGAACACTAATCAACAAATTTCACCTATAAATCTGTTCATTCAAATCAATATATGACAGACAGGGTGTCTCTGAATTCTACTCACCAGGAACATTCCAACCCCAGTCTTTCTAGTGGAAACAACTTGCTACTAAATGTCAGAGCCTGAGGGCCACTTAAAGATTTTGTAATCCAAACCCTTCATTTTACAGATAAATTGAGGCTTAGATTGGGTGATTGAGGCTTAGAGAAAGGAATTTGCCTGAGGTTGGTCATTCCTTCTCTAAACAGTAAATATCTTCTGAGCACAAGATAGTGTTGAAAGTGCTGTGGACTACGGGTTAAAAAAAAAAAAAAAGAAAGAAAGAAAAGATAAGGATTGTTATTAGGGGGCTCAAAGTCTTCTATAGTATATTGTTGTTGTTGTTGTTAAGTGCCGTCCAGTCAGTTCCGACCCATAGCAACCCTATAGAGGGTTTCCAAGGAGCGACTGGTGAGCTTGAACCACCCACATTGTAGTTCAAATGGCTTTGCAGTCTGGCGCATGAACTCACAGCGCCACACATTACGAATCAGGCTGCGAACCTTAAGATCAGCAGTACAAAACTCCCAGCTGTTCCGCAGGAGAAAGATGAGGCTTTCTGCTCCTGTAAAGATCTACAGCCTTGGAAACCCTATCTATAGCACATAAGTCATTGATAATTCATGGTCCAAAGCATGCAATACTAAAGAGGCTCTGGTGTGCCATGGGAGGAAAGGTTTTAGTTGGATGTGTCAATTGAGCTAGCACTAGAAGGTTGACTTGGAAATGAAGGGAAGGATAATCCTGGCAAAATATAAACGAAGGCATGTACTAGGAATGAGGCAAGGCACATGAGAGGGAAAGATGAATAATTCAGCCATCAACGGTGCCTGAAGCAGAGTAGTATGAAACGTGGTTGGTCAAAGCAGATCAAGGCCATTTAAGAGGGACCTTGAATGGCAGCCTAGCAGGTATGGTTGGTGAATAAAAACAAGACAGACGTGACAGCCTTTTGAAAATCAAGGATGAACTATCAAAATGAAATTGCAGACAGAAGGGGATCAATACCAGAGACTCGGAGAAGGTAAAATTGAAAGGGTAAATTGTGAAGGCTAAGGGAGATAAAGGAATGAAAGAAGATTCTGGATAAGTAGAAGGCTAAGCCATTCAAGGAGAGAGCTAGGGCAAAAGGTTTTTAGGGAGAAGATGTTGAGCTCAGTTTTGGATGTTTTGCAGTTGAGGTGCTGGAGAGACATGGGAACAAAAGACCAGAGTATGGTACAAAGGGCAGGGGGAGAAATTTTGGAACCATCCTTGTTGTTGCGTACTGTCAAGTCAGTTCTGACACATAGCGAAAAAGTATAGATTTTCCAAGGGGTGGCTGATGAGTTTGAATCCCCCGACCTTGCCGTTCAAACCAAGCTTGAGGTCGAGTGCTTATCCTACAGTGCCACACCAGGACTTCAATCTGGTACCATCATTATGAGATTGGTTGGCTCATCCATGGACAAAAGCACTTCAAGAACTTATTTATCTAGGAAGGGGAGGGAGGGGAAAGAGCCAGAGAAAAAGATGGCCCACAGTCAGAAGTAGCAAAGAGTGGACTTAGGTTCTGTACTCTAGTCCACATTGCTACCAGTGTAGCTTTTCAAAAATACAGTTACGATTACGCCATTCCTCTTGGTGAAATACTTCCTGGTGGTGTTGGTAAAATGTGAGCCAAAGAAAACATGTATCAGAAGCACCTAGAGTATTGTTCAAAAGGTTAAAGTTCAAAGCCCATCCCAGGGACTGTAGTTTCTAAAATCACTTTTTAAAGAAAGGAATTTCTTAGGGAACTCTTTTTTTTTCAGAGAATGGGAGGGATAAAAAGGGGATGGAGGAAGAGTATTAGAACAGAGGAGAACTTGTTTCTCATAATGTGGTCCAATTTTATCAGGACCACCTGAAGGACCTGTCAAGATACAGATATCTGGGCCCCACCCGTTATTTACCAAATCAGACTTTCTGTGCAGGTGGTTTCTATGAAAGAGGCATTTTAAACACTGATTCTGGTTTTGAAAGTCTGAATACCTCAGATAGCCTCAAAAATAGAGCCCTGGAAGCATAGTGGGTTATGCGTTGGGCTGCTAATTGCAAGGTCAGCAGTTCGAATCCACCAAGCACTCTGCAGGAGAAAGATGAGACTTTCTGCTCCCATAAAGATTTGCAACCTCGGAAGCCCTATACAGGGTCACTATGAGTTGGAACTAACTTGATGGCACGCAGCAGCAGTGTCATCTGTACTGGAAAATAGTAAATAGGTTGTGGGTTCAGCTCATGGTCTAAGAAGCTGGGTTGGAAAGTGAGCCAAGTCCCTATCAAAAGATAACTAAAAGAGGACAAGATATAAACTGGGGAGATATTCAAAAACCAGAGTTGAGAATCAGGAACTAAGGGAAACAACCGTGGCATTTTTCATCCTGTGGTCATTTTAAATAGGTAGCCCTCTAGTTCAAAATGAGGTCTCATCTCACCTCAAGATTCTATTGTTGTACCCTAGATTTCTATTGATAATGATGCTGTTTATTTCCTTCACAGCATATTAGAACTGAGCCGCTGACCTTGTGGTTCAAACCCACCTTACAGTATAGCGCATTAACCTTCAACGCCACACCAGGGCTCCAGGGCTCCATTAGAGAGATGCAAATTAAAACAACAGTGAAGGTGAGATATCATCTTCTTGTTGTTGTTAAGTGCCATGGAGTCTTTTTTACTCATAGAGTTTCCAAGGAGTGGCTGGTGAGCTTGAATTGCCAACCTTGCTGTTCACAATGATTTTGCAGCCCAACGCATTAACGCTGCTTCACACCAGGACTCCAGATATCATCATCTTACTCCAGCATTAATAACAAAGTTTCACAAAACAGAAACAACAAATGCTGGCCAGAGTGTGGAGAGACTGGGACCCTCCAACATGTTGGGACTGTAAAATGGTACTATCACTGTGGAAAATGGTATGGTGTTTTCTCAAAAAGTTGGAAATAGAAATGCTGTATGACCCAACAATCTCACTACTTGGTATATATCCTCAGGAAATAAGAGCTGTGCCTTGATTAGATATATGCATATTCACAATAGCAAAAAGATGAAGACAGCCTAAATGGCCATCAACAGAAGAATGGTTAAACAAACTTTGGTACATACACACAATGGGAAATTACACAACATTGAATAATAATAAAGAATCTGCAAAACACATCACAACATGAATGAACCTTATTCCGAATGAAATTAATCAATCACAAAAGGACAAATATTGCGTGAAACCAATGTTGTAAAATGTTAAGAAAATATTTTCTTATTAAATGAAACATTCTATGATCTACAGGGTAGGTGGGGGTTGAAGGGGATGGAGAAACATAAAGTGAATGAAGGTAAATCCTGCTAATTGGTGGTACATGGAAGGGATTGCAATAATTGTAATGATATGAAGTGTATAATTTGTTCAATGTGGGACTGGTCATCTATTCTCTAAACGTTCAGTCAATTCACAATAAAAAAGTTTTTTGTTATTTTTTTAAAAGGGCAGTACGGGGCACTGGTTATCATTCTACATTTAGGAAGCGTAAGATAAAACCGAGATTGAAATAGTGAGTTAACCTCTGTTGTTGTTAGGTGCTGTAGAGTTGGTTCTGACTCATAGCGACCTTATCCACAACAGAATGAAACACTGCCTGGTCCTGAGCCATCCTAACTATTATTATTATGTTTTAGCCCATTGCTGATTTTGAGAGCCTTCCAACCTAGTATGCCTCTAGGACACATCTTATGAGAGAAAGGAAACTGGGTACAAAAGGTGTGTGAGGACAGGCACCTGAGAAAGAAATCCAGTAAACATATAATGTTGTTTCTGAGCATGTTCAATTTCAACCAGGCATCTCCTGATTACAAAACCCCATGTGACATTTTCTTCAAAGCCTAAACAAGCACACCAAGGACAATGTTTCAGTAAATATTAGTGTCCCCAGGCTTGTGGAATTGTTGGCAACACAGCAACAGGATGTAGGGGAGCCAGAGGATTAGGTAGAGAGGAGACCAGGAAAACAACAGGAGTGTTAGCAACTCTTCCAGATATTTCTTGACCAGTTTCACCAAGCTTTTTCCTTTTTTTTTTTTTTGACAAGTAAAGGCTCTGTCTTCTTATATCTCCAAAGCATTATGCAGTCAGGAGGGGCCAAATCCCTCCCACCAAGAGAATTAATACCTACATTCTATGACAAGAGGGACATTGGGATTTCAAGGACATTTGTCTTCTATTGTTCAGGAAATGTGTTGAAGACAGGAGTTTAATAAAGAAACATTCTCACAAAGGGGAATGGAACACTAGTTTTCCTGGACTCCCGCTGATTCCTCATCCTGCTATCCTTGTCAGTGTCCAGCACTGGCTACATAAATCAGGGGTGGGGAACGTTTTCTTCTGACACTGACCTGAAGGGGGGAAAACACTTCAAGATCACGTAATTAAAAAGCAGCCTCTTTTCTCCCCCAAGAGAAACAAATATAGAACTTTTGAGTCTTCTTGTTTTTAAATTAAAGGATTACATTGCACATATGGATGACTCCCTACCCAAAATCCTACTTCTAGTTTATAGCCAATTAGTGGAAGGTGAGGATAGAAAGATAAAGGGAGAGAGATGATACTAGAGCAAGGACTGAGTAACAAAGAAAAAAACTAACAAACAGACCTGTTGGAATTGAGTCAATTCTGATAATTTCATGTATTAGAGTCAAATTGAACATCATACAGTTTCTTGGCTGTAGTCTTTACAGAAGCAGATCACTTGGACTTTCTTTTGTGTTAATGCTGTGTGGGCCCACAATCACCACCACCACCAATGCTGTGTGGGTTCGAACCATCAACCAGTGTGAACCACTTGCATCACTCAAAGTTCTTGGATGAGAAAGAAAAAGGGACAAGCAACAAAATAACAAAAGTGTGAGATAAAAAGGCAGGGACACAGATTGTTACAGAGTACAGGGAAGGAACTACCTTGAATCTCTTGGTGTGGCCTCTGGCCTTTGAAGCATTGATGAGCATTTTAATAGGTTGAAAAAAGATCTATCAAATTTAAATCCCCTTTCTGCATTATCAAATAACCTTTCCCCTTTTATTTTCAAATTCCAAAACTATTTTTTTTTTATGTTTTATTGTGAGTTATATGATAGTTTACATGAGAGAACCTCAGTTCCATATTCATTCCATCGTATATCATTACATTTCCATGGTTCCAATCCCCTCCATGCATCGTCTTCTGACCAAAGGGCATATCCTAGAAGCCCATGCTCTACACTCCCCCCTCCCCCCTCAGTCTTCGGCCCACAGTTCCTCTCCCTCTGTGGATCCAAAGTCCCCAGCCGCTTCATCCCTCCATGTCATCATCTCTGTCTCCATCTCAGGCATCCCCGGTTCAAAGGAAATCTTTTTTTTCTTCATAAGATCAAAAAGTTTTTGAATGTGTGAAAAAGAATGAGTTGACTATTGCTATTGGAATTTCATGTTTTTAAAAAATTCACTAGCTCTGCCAAAAATCTTGCTATTGTGAAAATAAATCGCCTAGTTACCTTATTAGCCTCCCCCCCACTCTCTGATTTCATTTATTTGTTTGTTTTGTTTTGAGTTGGATACTTGTGGGAAAACAGTGTGACACAAATATTGAACTAAAACTCAGTATAATTACATTTTGAAAACCAAGTAGGCATTTTCATGATTGGATTGATTCCCTGAACTGAAAATCTTTGATCTGATTAGTGGCATTACTTTGGAGTTTCAAGGGGTGAAGACCATGCCAAGTGACACTGTCAGACAGGGTGACACCAAAATGAATGTCTACAAATTTTCTTTGTAGTGTTTCAGCAGAAATTTATTATTTTTAATTAAAACATCCATGCATTTAGTTATAGCCACAAAAATATTTTTCATGAGCCCAGCTTATATGTATCAATATACTTAAAAGGCTAAAACCCTATGCTGTTACTTTTTGAACCTTCTAAAGAGCCTTTGTGAGGGTTGTCATTACCCAATCACAATGATGCTTCAAATCTCTTGGTTTCATTTGCATGCCCTAGAAATCATTCACTTTTGTTTCTATTGCTGACTGGAGTGTGTTTGGTTTTCACTTTTTATTATGAATTGAGTGAAGGCTTACAGACAAGATCACCAGGTTTACATTCAGCAAATCATACACTTTGTTTCACCTCAATGATCTCAATTCCCTCCATGAAGCAACAGTTATCTTGCTTCGTCCCTGTGGTTCCCATTTCCATTCCACCCACCTTCCCATCCCTTCTCTACTGAGTCTTTAGGTAAATGTTGCCCTTTTGATTTTGAATGCTGGACCATTCCATGGTGAGCATTCCTTGCTAGTGCTGTTGCCCTCTCCACCTCCCCATAAACCAATCTACTCCCTGGATCAAAATTGGGCCGTGAGGATCAGTTCCATTCAAGACCGAAGGGTGATAGAGATCCATAGTCTCAGGTCTCTCTCTGATCTTTAGTAAACCCAGTCTTTTTATTGTTGTTGCTGTTAAAATAGTTTTGAGTTTTGCTCCGAATATTCTGCCACTCTATCCAGGACCCTCTAACATGATCCTTTTCAGATCAATTGGTAGTGGTAGCTGAGCACCATCTAGTTCTTCTAGTCTCAGAGTCGTAGAGACTGATGTTCACATATTCCATTAGTCCATTGAACTAACTGATCCCAAGACTTCATTTCTTCTGCACATGGAGTGACCAACTGCTGCACCTTAGACAGCTGATCATGGCTTTTAAGATCCCAGATGCTACTCACTGAAACAGGATATAGAACATTGTAGAATATGTTATATTAATTGACCATGGTGCCCTCTGAGACTATGGTGCTGAACCCCCTAGGCCCATCAACTCATTGCCTTAAAATGTTTTATATGATCTAAGAAAGTTTCATCATTTTGCTTGCTGTGTGCTCCACCACATTTATAGTTGTATTTCCAGGAAAGGTAAATATCCATGTACAAATACCCCCTCTCTGGAGCAGCGAATCAAAAGAGGGAACAAATCCCCACAGCAAGAAACATTCACTCACCCCCCACACACAAAGAGTGGACAGAGAAGGGCAGCTTGGACATTGGATACTCAAATGGGGAGGGGAGGACTACAAAGGCAAGAAGTGACTGGCTTACAAGCTTTCAAGAGGGAACCT
>NW_006408569.1:2927832-2930150 GCF_000296735.1 Chrysochloris asiatica
TCTGTGTCTTCACCTATCTTCATGATTCTTCTTCCACCCTCCCTCTTCTTGTATATTGCCTTCCTCTTTCTTATGTATTACCCTCCCCACCTCCTGAGGGAGATGTGTTTGTGTCTGTTCTCTAGCCAGTGAATTACTCTCCTTTACCTCCCACCCCTGGTAACCATCAAAGTATATTTGTTTTAGCATGAAAACCTTGTATTGAGTTTTCACAATACTGTTCTTATACAATATTTGTCCTTTTATGGTTGACTATTTTCACTCAACATAATGTCCTTCAAGTTCATCCATGTTATGATGTATTTCAAGTATTCATCATTATTTTTCAGTGTTGTGTGGCATTTCATCCTGTCCATGTCACAAGTTGCTTATCCACTCTTCCATTGACAGACATTTAGGCTGTCTCCATCTTTTTGCTACTGCCAGATAGCACCAGAATATTGACTTTTGAGCATTGTGCCACACAGCAGCCTTTGAATAACCATGGCCATGGCTGTGTGCTACCCTATGGCTGTTGTCCTCAACAAGGGCCACAAGTTAACCAAGAACATGAGCAAGTAAGTGGAGGCACAGCTGCCACCATGGGTGCCTCCAAGCACAAGTTCGTGAGGGACATGGTCTGGCAGGTGTGTGGTTTTGTGATCTATGAGCGCCATGCCATGGAGCTGCTCAAGACTTCCAAGGACAAGTGGGTGCTCAAGTTCATCAAGAAAATGATAAGACACACATGCACAACAAAAGGAAGTGAGAAGAGCTGAGCAACATCTTGGCCACCATGAGGAAGGTGGCCAAGAAGGCTGAGCAGGTACTCTCCCCTCAAAATGATAATGATAATGATAATAGTAATAATAATAATACCTTTCCAGGAAAAATAAAATTGGATACTGAAACATAATGAAAATCACCAGAATATTATTAGATATAGTGCCAGAAAATGAGCCCCTCAGTATGGAAGGCATTCAAAATATGACTGGAGAACTATTTCCTCAAAGTAGGATTGACTGTGATGAAGTAAATGGAGTAAAGTTTTCGGGACCTACATTTTCTGGTGGGGCACAACTCAAAGTGAGGAGAAACAGCTGTAAACATTCATTAATGTTCTGAACATGGAATGTACAAAGTCTGAATCTAGGAAAATTGGAAGTTACCCAAAATGAAATGGAACACATAAACATCAATACCCTGGGCATTGGTGAGCTGAAATGGACTGGTGTTGGTCATTTTGAATCTGACAACCATATGATTGACAATGCCATGAATGACAACTTGAAGAGGAATGATATCACATTCATTATCATAAAGAACATTTCAAGATCTGTCTTGAAGTACAACACTATCTGTGATTGGATAATATCCATACACTTCAAGGAAGATCAGTTAATACCACTATTATTCAAATTACACACCAATCACTAGAGCCAGTGATGATGAAATTGAAAAATTCTATCAACTTCTTCAATCTGAAATTGATAAAACATGCAATCAAGATACATTGATAATTACTGGCAATTGGAATGGAAAGGTTAGAAACAAAGAGGAAAGATAAGTTGTTGGAAAATACAGCTGAGGTGATAGAAATGACACGGATGATCACATAATAGAATTTTGCAAGAACAGTGTCTACTTCATTGCAAATACATTTTTTAAACAACATAAAAGACAACTACACACATGGACTTCATCGGATGGAATACACAAAAATACATCTATGGGAAGAGACAGTGGAAGAACTCCATATCATCAGTCAAATCAAAGCCAGGGACAGACTGGAACAGACCATCAATTGCTCATATGTAAGTTCAGGCTGAAGATGAAGAAAATTAAAACATGTACACGAGAGCCAAAATATGACCTTGGACATATCCCACTTGAATTTATACATCATTTCAAGAACAATTCTGATGCATTACACACTAATGACTGAAGGCCAGAAGAGTTGTGGGATGACATCAAGAATATCATATAGAAAGAAAGCAAAATGTCATTAAGAAGAAAAGAAAGAAAAGACAAAAATGGATGTCAGAAGAGACTCTCTGAAATTTGCTCTCCAGAGTAGAGATGCTAAAGCAAATGGAAGAAATGAGGAGGAAAAGAGCTGAACAGAAAATTTCAAAGGTCAGCTCGAGAAGACAAAGTCAAACATTAAATAAAATGTGCAAAGATCTGGAGTTACAAAATCAGCATTTCTCAAGCTGAGGTAGCTGAAGAAAAAATTCAAGCCTCGACCTGAAATATTGAAGGATTCTATGGACAAAATAATGAATGTTGCAGAAAGCATCAAAAGAAGATGGAAGGAATACACAAAGTCACTGTACCAA
>NW_006408569.1:2933770-2934813 GCF_000296735.1 Chrysochloris asiatica
TGTATGTAAGTTTATGAAGAATATTTTTCTATAATTTTTTGTTCTTGGTAGTGATGTTTTTGCCTGGTTTTGGTATCAGGACTATCTATGGTTGCTTCATAAAATGATTTGAGAGCTGTCCATCCTGTCCTTTATTCTGGAATAATTTGAATGAAACGAGTGGCAGCTGTGGCTCTGAGGGTTAATGCGCCAGACTGCAAAGCCATTTGAACTGCAAGGTCGGAGGTTCAAGCTCACCAGCTGCTCCTCGGAAACCCTATGCAAGGTTGCTATGGGTCGGAACTGACTCAACAAAACTTCACAACAACAACAATTTCTGAATGTTTCTTAGAATTCACCAGTAAAGACATCTGGACTTTTTTTAATTGTGAGAATTTTAGCAACGTGAGCAATTTCTTCTTTTGTTACATTGTTGCTGTTGTTGTTTTTAAGTGACATGGAGTCAGTTCCAAATCATATAGACTCTGTATAGGGTTTCCGAGGAGCAGCTGATGAGCTTGAACTGCAGACCTTGCAGTTCAACCCAACCTTGCAGTCTAGCACATTAACCCGCAGCACCACACCAGGATTTTTCTTATAGGTCAAAGTTTCCACTTCAGTCTGTGTTAGTTTAGATAGGCCATGTGTTTCTACAAATGTGTCCATTTCTTCTAGATTATCAAATTTGTTGGAGTACAACTCTTCGTGTTATTCTGTTATCCTTTTTATTTCTAATATGTGTTGTTTGGATTTTCTCCTTTTTTTTGTTAAATTTATCAATGATTTGTGGATTTTATTAATCCTTTCAAAAAGCCAGCTTCTTGTCTTGTTGATTATTTCTGTTCTAATCTTTATTTCATTCCTTTTATTCTGCTGACTGTAGACTTAACTTTGCTGCTCTTGTTATAATTGTTGCAGATGCTGATTTAAGGTTTTGACTTTGGTTCTCTGTTTTTGGATGTGTATATTTACTGTTCTAGACTATCCTTTGAGCACTGCTTTTGCTGTGTCACAAAAGTTTTGGTCTGTAGTGTTTTTGTTTTCATTTGATTCAAGGATTTTTA
>NW_006408569.1:2934913-2936029 GCF_000296735.1 Chrysochloris asiatica
TTTTTCTAAAGTTAATTCAAAGATGACTGCAACAGTACATTGAAAGGGAACTGCAAGAGGTCCAAGTAGGTTTTAGATGAGAACATGGGACGAGATATATAATTGCTGATGTCAGATGATCTTGGCTAAAAGCAGATAATACCAGAAAGATGTTTACCTGTGCTCTATTGACAATGCAAAGGCTTTCTATTGTGTGGATCATGACACACTATGGAAACATTGAGTAGAATGAATATCCAAAACACATATTTGTGCTCATGAGGAGCTTGTACAAAAACCGAGAGATAGTTGTTCAAACAGAGCAAGGGGACACTGAATGCTTAAAACCAGGAAAGGTGTGTGCCAGGTTGTATTATTTTACCATATTTATTCAGTTTGTATGTTGTGCAAATAATCTGAGAAGCTGAATTATATGAAGGAAAAGGTGGCATCAGAATTCAAGGAAGACTCATTCACAACCTGTGATATGCCAATGATACAACATTTCTTGCTGAAAGTGAAGAGGACTTAAAATACTTTTACCCCCTGTTAGGTTTTTTTTTTTTTTTTAATGTCTTATTGTGGATTATGTGATAGTTTACATGGGAGAACATTAGCTTTACATTCATCCTATCATATATCGTTTCATTATCATGATTACAATCCCCTCCATGCATCATCAAACAACCAAAGGGTTTATCCCGCAAGCCTGACCCCTCGGTCATCAGCACACAGCCCCTCTCCCTCTCTGTGTCTAGCATCCCCAGCCGCTCCATCTCTCCATGTCATCGTCGCTGCCTCCATCTCTGGCATCACTGTTTCTCTGGGTAGGGTCCTGCACTCTGCTCTTCTCCCTTGATGGTCTTAAAATACTTACTGATGAAGATTAAAGACCATAGCCTTTGGTACAGGTTGTAACTCAATGTAAAGAAAACAAAAATTTACCAAGATAAACTGAGAAGATATTGATGTTCTCAAATACTTCTTTTTGCTTGGATCCACTAACAATCATAGAAGCAGCAGTTAAGAAATCAAACTATGTATTGCATTAGGCAAATCTGCTGGATAAGACCTCTTTATAGTGTTAAAAAGGAAAGATGTCAGTTTGAGGATTAAGGTGCACCTGATCCAACCCAT
>NW_006408569.1:2938441-2947792 GCF_000296735.1 Chrysochloris asiatica
TTATTTCATTTTTTCTCTTGGTCTTATTTTTGTTGACATTTAATTTTATAGTGTAGTGATTTGAACAGATGATTTGAAGTATATTCATGTTTTAAAAATTATTCAGGTTTGATTTGTGGTCTAATAGAGGGTCTATTCTGTTGCATGTTCCATGTGCACTGGAGAAGATTATATATTGTGCTGTTGCTGAGTTGGTGTTGTTGCTGCTGTTAAGTGATGTGGAGTCAGTTCTGATTCATAGTGACCCTGTAGAAGGCTTCCTAGGAAGGGATGGTGGTTTTGAACTGCTGACATTGCAGTTAGCTGTCCATTGCTTATTCTACAATATGAAGTAAAGTTGGTTTATTGTGTTGCTTAGTTCTTCTGGTCTTTGTTGAGTTTCTTTCTAGTTGTTTTGTCCTTCATTGAAAGTGGTGTATTAAAATCTCTTGCTATTATTGTGGAGTTGTTTATTTCTTTCTTCAGTTCTATTATAGTTTGATTTATGTTCTTTCTTTGGGAACATAGATATGTATTATGGTTATGGCCTCTTGTTCAACTGAGCCTTCAATCACAATATAATGTCCTTCTTTCCTTCCTATATTGGGGTTTGTCTTAAAGTCTATTTTATCAGAGATTAATTTTGCCACTCCTGCTCATTTTTGATTGTTGTTAACTTGATATATTATTTTTCTTTCTTTCATTTTTAGTCTATTTTTGTCTTTGTGTGTAATGGGTGTTTCTTGCAGACAGCATCTTGAAAATTCATGTTTTCTTATCCGTTTTGCTAATGTCTGTCTCTTTACTAGTCCATTTATTCCATTTGCAATCAGTATAATTGGCAATAGGTAAAAATTAATCACTGTCATTTTGTTATGTTTTTTGTGGTGCTGCAGGTTTCTTTGTTCCACATACTTTTCTGCACTGAGTCCATTTTTTTGTGGGTTTTGTTTTCCTTTTCTTCATTGCTGTTGTTGTAAGTCTTACTGAATCTTCCTGATTTTCCTCATTTTTATTTTGATGTGAAAGGGTGTTAATATTCTTTGACGTTACCCTGTAATTCATCAATTTCTTCCCGTTTAAAACAGTCTGTATTGTCTTGAAATTTGCATGACATTCTTGTCTTTGGGGAATTCTGCATCTACAATATTCCTTCTTTTTGTTTTGTAGTTATTGTCATTATTAATTGATATCTCTGGTTCCCTATTTGAGTATTGTAGGTTTTTGGGTTTTTTTTTTTTTTTTTAACTTTTTGTTGTGAATTTATTGAAGGTTTACAGATCATCAAATTTACATTTAACTAATTATATACTTTGCTTCATTACCATGATTGTAATCCCCTCCATGTACCAACAGTTAACAGTATCTACCGCTATTCACTTTAACCTTGCATTCCTCCCTGTGTCTTTGGATACCTTCATCTGTCTTTTGCCAACCCCGTCCTGTATATTGCCTGCCACATCACCCATGTTAATATGCTTCTACCCTCTAGCCTGTGAATAATCTCCACCCCACTGCCTCCCTCCCTGCCCCATCACAAAATGTTTCTTTTATAAAAAAAAATAAACCTTGTCTTAATTATTTACATCTGTGGTCTCATATAATATTTGTCCTCTTATGATTGACTAATTTCACTCAGCATAGTGTCCTCCACTTTCATCCATATTGTGAGATGTTTTGCATATTCAGTGTTGCATAGTATTCCATTGTGTGTATGTAGCAAAATTTGTTTAACTGTTCTTCTGTTGATGGACATTTAGGCTGTCTCCATCTTTTTGATGTGTTTCTTGTAGACAGCATATTGAAGGATGCTGTTTTTTTTTTTTTTTTTTTTTTTTTTTTTTTAACCCATTCTGCTACTCTGTCTCTTGACTGGTGCATTTAATATATTTACATTCAGTATGACTTTTTGATAAGTATGAATTGATTGCTGTCATTTTGCTGTGTGTTTTATTTGTGGTGCACTTGGTTTCTTTGTTCCACATCATTTTCTGCACTGAGTTCGTTTTGTTTGTGTCTTTTCTTTTCATTTTCCTTTCTGTTGTGTTGTTGTTCTTAAGTGCCATTGAGTTGATTCTGACCCAGAGTAACCCTGCATAGGGTTTCCAAAGAGTGACTGGTGGGTTTGAACTGCTGACCTTGTGGTTAGCAGTCCAATGCTTATTTTATAGTGCCGCACTGCTGTTAATTTTTACTAAATCTTTCTGATTTTCCTTGTTTTTATTTTAATGTAAAGATGTATTAAATATTTTTGAGGTTGCCTTTTAATGTATTAATTTTTCCCCATGTAAAATAGTCTATTTTATCTAGAAATCTACTTGATTTCCTCACCATTTGGAAGTTCTTTATCTACACTATCCTCTCTTTTTGCTTTGTAGCCGAATTCATTATAGATTGACATTTGTGGCTCCTTATTTCCCATCTTATAGGTTTGCTTAATTTTAAATACTTCTATATTTGAACTGAGTTTTGGGTGGTGTTGTCATGTCTGTTATATTAAGTTGTTGTCTGCTGGTATTGTTTCTTAGTCCAAAGAACATTCTATAGTATTTTTTATTAAGTTGGTCTGCTTATAGCAAATCCCTTTAATTTCTGTTTATATACAAATTGTCCTTATTTTGCAGTCATGTTTGAAGAATAGTTTTGCAGGATCCATTTTTTTTTTTTTTTTTTTAGGATACATTATTCTTGATTGGTGATTTTTTTTTCTTTAGAATTTTTTATGTCACTCCATGACTTCTTGCTTGCATGATTTCTGCTGAGAAATCAGAGCTTAGTCTTATTCATTCTCCTTTATAGGTACGTAACTTTTTGTTTTTCTTGAGCTGCTCTCAGGATTCTTTCTTTGGCTTGGCTTTGGCAAGTTTGATTATAATGTGCCTTAGTGATTTTCTTTGTTGTTGTTCTTTTAGTTCTTGAACATCTACCTTCCCATCTTTCATGATGTTAGAGAAGTTTTCTTGCAGCAGTTTCTCAACAATTTTCTCTGTGGGTTATATCATCTTTTCCGGTTCTGGAGTCCTGATCATCTGGAAGTTATTCCTCTGTCTCATATAAACTTAGGCTTTCTTCCTTTTCTCTGACTATTCTTCTAGCTTACTAGTACTGAGATATCTATCTTCAAACTCACTCATTTGAGTTTCTATTGATTCAAATCTATTCCTCTGCCTTTTAAAAGTATTGTCTATTTCTGAAATTTTAGTATTAATCTTCTGAATTTCTTTTTGCAGGTTTTATATTATTTCAAATTTCATTCATTTTGTCGGCTTGTAGAGTTTTCCTGATTTCTTCTAATATATTTTTTTCTGTGTTCTCCTCACTTTCTTCATTCTTTCTTTCAATTCATTGAAAGTGCCTAAATATTATTCTTCTGAATTCCTTCTCAGGAATACCTTTTCTTCCTCAGAAACATTTTCTGGCTCTGCATCTTCAACATTTGCTTGAGCCACTCTTTCTTGTTTCTTCATGTGAACTGAAATTATCTGTTGTTTCCAAGACATTATGGAGTCATTGTGTTTGGCAGTGTTTTGTTTGATCCCCACCAACTGTCTCCTGGTGCCCAGTTCTTCATTTACCGTTTGTGCACTTCAGTTTAGGTTAGATTTGAGTGATATTTGTTGGTAATCGGTTGATATAGGAGCTGGTATTGGCTCCTGTCCAGTGGGTGGAGCTGCAGAGGGCATAGTTGTGTCTGGATTGTGGGGCACAGTTTTTATCTCCTATCAGGTGGGTCAAAATGAAAACACACACACAAGAAAGAAAAAAAAAGTAATCAAACAGTAGTGAAAAAAGGAAATAATAAAGGAGATTTTTTTTAAAAGGCAACAGTGAGATAAAGATAATAAATATAATATCCGAGAAGAGGAAAGAAGGACAGTAAAATAGCTATGGAAAATAAAAATTATAAAAAGAAGAAGAAGACAAAAAAACAAAAAAAAAACAGGAAGAGGAAATATGAAAAGAGAAAGAAACTAAAGAGTAGTAAATAAAAATCAAGATAAAAGGACAAAAAGAAGAGTTGGGGAAATAAAAGCAAAAGAAAAGACAAAACAAAAGCAGAGACAAAAGATTAAAAAGAAGGGAAAGGAGAAAGAGAAGGAAGAAAGAGTAAACAAAGAAAACAATGAAAAGAGGGGGGGAAATCAGTGCAGTTTCTGGACCCAGAATGAAATAAAATTTAGAGGGCTTCCAGGAATTCATGCTACACTTTGGGGAGAGATGAGATGACACCATTCCTGGCCCTAAATAGAGTTTCTATAGATCCCTGCATTGTCTGTCAGGACCAAAGGGTAGCCAGGGGCTAGTTGGCCAGACACTGAGGCACAAGTCAGTTCAAGGCTGAAACAAATCCCACTTAAATCCAGGGGCACAGTTAGCACCCAACTCACTCGGGTGTGACCCACAACCTCATGACTTTGACCCTCTGGACAGAGTGCTACACTTGGGATGGATGCACACAGAGGTTTGCCACACTTCCAGTCACCAGGAAAGCTTTGGAAATAAGAAAGAATCTCACCTTTCCCATTGTCTGTCCCCTGCATGAATTTGTGCTGCCAGGCCAAGGTCTGTCTCTGAAGCTGCTGGAAAAGTTCAAAATGGCTGGGAGACCATTCACTAGTCTGTCTAACTTCTTTGGCCACCCCTGCTCAGTTTCTCCTCCCAGTAAGTATTCTATCATTTTCCTCAACCTTTCCTTAGAAGCTCAGGGTTCCAGGATTATCATATGCATATGCTTCATGGGCTCTGGGTGTGGCACTGTAGGATCAGCACTGAACTTCTAACTACGAGGTTGGCAGTTCAAACCCACAGCTGCTTCATGGAAACCCTGTACAGGGTCACTATGAGTCGGAACTGACTCGACAGCACTTAACAACAATGCTTCATTTGGTTTCCCTCATCTTTGTTGTAGAGCAGGGGTGGGGAATCTGTTTTCTTCCAAAATTTGTAACATCATTCCCAGGCTATCCAAAATCATCAACTTTAAAATTATCCTGCTAGATTTGGTTAAACATTTAATTAACTCACCCCTAATGTGATGGCTGGAACTATGGTTGCATTGCCAGGACCAGACCAAATAATTTGGGGGCCTTATACGGCCCACTGGCTTGATGTTCACCACCCCTGTTACAAAGGGTCTGAATAGCCTTTCTGCATGGACCACTGTCTTGGTTCCTCTTGCATTCAATTTTTCCATCTCTTTAAAGAATGATGTTGGAATCTGGATTAGGATTAGGATTGTATTATATCTCTAAATCGTCCTGGATAGTGTTGACATTTTCACAGTGTTAAGCCTTCCTATCTATAAGGATGGTATATTCTTCCATTTTTATGTCTCTTTTGCTTTCTTGTAGTTATTGTTGTTGTTGTTAGGTGTCATCGAGTCAGTACTGACTCACAGCGACCCTATGTCCAACAGAACGAAACACTGCCCAATCCTGGGCCAACCTCACAATTGTTACCATGCTTGAACCCATTGATGATGCAACTTGGCCAATCCATCTTGCTGGGGGTCTTCCTCTTTTTCTCTGACCTTTCCAAACATGATATTCTTCTCCAGTGACTGGTCCCTCCTGACAATATGCCTGAAATATGAGAGACGAAGTTTGGCCATCCTGGCTTTCAAGGAGCACTTCTTTCAACACAGATCTGTTGGTCCTTTTGGCAGCCCATGGCACATAATTTTAAAACATAATTCCTAGCTAACACTCTCATAATGGATGTAAGTATATAATGGTGCCTGTTAGGGCTTGCCCCACTGGAATTAAGATAAAACTTATATTTAATATTTGCCCTGCCTTTTGCATGTCTTTCTATCCTTTGCATTTATTCTCTTGCTCCCTAACAACATACATTGTTATGGCAACTGTGGTGTCCTATCTAAACAGTCCACTTGAACGTTGACTAAAACCCATCTGTGAATCCTCTCTGATAAACCTGTACAGGCAGGAACTCTTCCACAGTACTAATATTAGTTTCCTCTCAGAGGAGAATCAATATTGGCAGAAGCCAAATGTTTCATTTAGCGTAAAACTTAGTGTAAGCATCATAAATACATATGCTTTAAAGAGAATTTCCAAGACTTGGAACAAGAATATTATTTTAATCTCAGTTAGAGACATGAAGAGAAGGGGAGTCCTTCTCTATTCTTTTGTTCCAACCTCGCCCTACCCAAGCCCATCCCATTCTTCAACCCATTATATTTTCTTCCAAAGGACAAAATAATTCATTGTCTCTCTGCAACTCCATTTTTTGCAAAGAAGAAGCTAAGAACAGTTCGATCCGTTTTCAAACTGTTTTGTCTGAACTATATGTTAACAGACATGTGGGGGTGGGGGGTGGTTATATGCCATAGATTCGGTTTTGATTCATAGTGATCCTGCATAGGGTTTCCAAGGGTATACATCTTTATGGGAGCAAAAACCCTCATCTTTCTCCCTCGGAACAGCTGGTAGTTTCAAACTGCTGACTTTGAGGAAAGCAGCCCGACTTGTAATCTCTATGCTACCAGAGCTCTTTAACAGACATGTAGTTGCCTACATTTCCAAGAATTTCTGAGTTGTAGATGGTCTGAGAGGGAATATGCACTTTTTATTGCTCTTAAATTGACCTGGAAGCCTAATTCCCTGTTAATGGAAATTTAGGCTTGACAATACAAACAGAACTGTTACGATAATTCTTGCACAACTCTTTGTAGCAAAATCTGCTTTCGCCTCTCTTTAGAAATAAGAATATATAGGAGTGACTGGACACTAAAGAAGATTTAACATTTTCAGCAACTGTCAAACTGTTTTCCAAAGTGGTTGTTCCATTTTAAGGTACTGTTAGTGCTTTGTGAGAGTTCCACTTCTTCCACATCCTTGCCACCACTTGATATAATCATACACTTTAAGTGGGGTTTTTTTTTTTTTTTTAATAATAAAGGAATTTATTAGAAAAAAAACAGGGACTAATATTTAGAGATAGCTAGAAGAGATGCAGATGATAGATTGAAGTTAAGAATGTTCACGAGGACTAGGCAATAGAAAGCATATCAAAGGCTAAACCACATAAACATTTGATTGCATATCACCTAATAATAACTGTTGTTGTTAGGTGTCGTTAGGTCAGTACCAACTCACAGTGACTTTATGCACAACAGATAGAAACACTGCCTGGTCCTGTGCCAGCCTCACAATCTTGTTACGTTTGAGCCTATTGCTGCTGCCACTTGTTCTGTGGGGGAGACGGCTCACTGAGCTCTTTACTCCATCATTTCAGAAGTCCCATTCCCCACTTTGTTTTTCACGGAAGGGGAAATTAAAGCCCAGAGAAAACTGTGAATTGGATATAGCAGTGATGTAGCTGAGATCAGACCCAAATCCAATGCTGTTTCCAGTATGTTAGTGAGTCAAGTAAGTGGTTTAAATCTCTGCTTATGCCATACCTGAGTAGATAAAATCCAAGTAAAAGGTCAAAATCATGGATTTTTGTTGTTAGGTGCCATTGAGTTGGTACCGATCTTATACTGAATAGAAAGAAACACTGCCTGGTCCTGCACCAGCCTCAAACTTGTTGCTGCACTTGAGCCCATTGTGTGCTGCCATTGTGCCAGTACATCTCATTGGGGGTCTTCCTCTTTTTAGCTGACTCTGGACTTTACCAAACATGATATGACAGATCCCTCCTGACAATTTGTCTGAAGTATGAAAGACAAAGTCTGGCCATCCTGGCTTCTAAGGAGCATTCTGGCTGTACTTCTTTCAACACAAATTTGTTCTTTTGGCAGTCCGTATTACTTTCAGTATTCTCCTCCAACACCATAACTCAAATGCATCAATTCTTACACGGCCTTCTTTATTCATCGTCCAACTTGCACACACATGTGAGGTTATTGAAAATGCCATGGCTTGGGTATGGCAAAGATCTGATTCCTTCTTCCTGTATCACTATTTCAGAACTCAAAGCTCTGAGAGAGCATACCAGCCAAGTTTAGGACCCAGGTCTACTCCCATTGCTCTGGGGGATTTGAAAGATGATCTGAGGCAGGATTTTGTACTCTTATGGGAAAATCATCTCAATGGGACATTTCTCCAAAGGGCAGGACAAGTTTATAGATTGTAAAATTATCCACCATCTCCTTTCTGTGGATATAAATTTGAAACTGTGTCTAGGGAGGATGAAGGAAAGGAAGCACCATGAAGGACCTATGGAGAAGGACATTGTGGATAGTGTTTTCATTTGAATTCTCTAGGGAAGAAAAACCAATGAAACTTATATATAAACACATGTACTATATACATATATATAGTACATATATATAGTATATATAGGGTATCAAAGATGCCGCTGGTGAGCTTGAACCTTGTGGTTCAAACTGACTTTTGCAGTCCAGTGCATTAACCCACAGTGCCACATTAGGACTCTCTTTGTATATATATCTGTATCTATATAGATATAGATACAGACATATAGATAGATAGATATGTGTGTGTGTGTGTGTGTACATATAAATACATATGCAAATAAGTTACATCAGCTATGTGGAGTCATGGTTTGCCACTGTAGGACAAGCAATGGATTTCCAATCACAAGGTCCGTGTTTAAATCAACTAGCCAATTCTGGAAACCCCACACAGCATGGCCATGAGTCAACAGCAAATCCAGGGCGCTGAAAAACAACAACAAAAACAGAAACAATGATGCATATTGTTGTTGCTAGGTGCCATTGAGTCTGGTACTGACTCTTGGCGACCCCATTCGCAACAGAATGAGACACTGCCCTGCCCTGCATCATCTTCACAAAAGTTGTTACACTTAAGCCCATTGTTGCTACCACTGTGCCAATTCATCTCATTGGGGGTCTTCCTATTTTTCTCCTACCCTCCACTTTACCAAACATGATGCCCTTCTCCAGGGAATATTGGGTAGAAAATCCCCTTCTCTACCCTTTCCTCTGAAGCTCCAGGTTCCGGGATTGTCCACTGTGTCTGTGTCATTTGATCTTCCATATCTTATCCCATAAGGAGCCTTGGTAGTGTAGTGAGTAACTCATTGGGCTGCTAACCACAAGGCCAGCCATTCGAACCTATCAGCCAGTCCTTGGGAGAAAGATGAGGATTTATGTTCCCTTAAAGGTTACAACCTTGGAAACCCTATACAGGGTCACTATGACTTTTTATTTATAAATAATTTTTAATGTACAGAATGTTGCTAGAATAAGGAGAATAAAGTCTATACCTGCATGCATTTTACCTCATGTAAATATTTTATTCCATTTGCTTTATCATTTACCTAAGTGGTTATGACTCGGGCTGCTAATCTCATGGTCAGCAGTTGGAAATTACCAGCTGTTCCATGGGAGAAAGATGAAGTTTTCTGCTCCCATAAAGATTT
>NW_006408569.1:2948912-2951035 GCF_000296735.1 Chrysochloris asiatica
TTATATTTCCTGAGTGTTTCTGTGTACACACCCTCCCCCCCAAAAAAAACCACAAAAAACAGAGGGAATGGAAGCAAATACTGTTGAATGATGATGCACGGAGGAGATTGTAATCATTGCAATGAAACAATGGTGTAAAGCTGATGTTCTCCCATGTAAACTACCACTCAGTTCACAATAAAAACTTGAAAAAAAAATTAAAGAAAAAAATGGAATTTTATTTTTAAAAAATTAAGACTTGACAAAACCAGTGAGACTGAATAGGAAAACAGAAAGAGATTAGAGTATTAAAGAAAGATCACTTTTTAAAAAAAGTAGAAAGAAGAGGAAGAGATAGGGAAAGAGAAACAAAAGAAAATAGGAAGAAGAGGTAGAAAAAACTAAAAAAGGAATGGACGGGAGAAAGAGGAAGAAAGAATAAATAAAGAAAAACAATGAAATAAGAGGGAAAAACAAAACAAAATAATGAGGTGCTGCACCTCCTGTTAAATAAAGAGCTCACAAAAAGGATAGGATGAGGGTTGAGATGGTAGAGTTCTCAGCCTTAAATTGAGTTCATATAGGCCCAGGTGCCATCTGTCTGGACTCAAGGGTCAACAAAGGATGAGCCAGCTCCAGGCTAATTAGTAAGCTCTGGGGGCTCTGTATCTGGAGCAGATCCCGTTCAAATCCAGGTACCAAGGGAGCACAGTCAGGACCTACCTCACTCTGATACAGCCCACAACCTTGTTGTCTGTGAACTATGAGACTGCAGGGGACTGTGCTGGAGAGGGTGGAGGATGGCCACACCTCAGTTCACCAGGGGGTTATAGGGAACAAGAAGCACACCTTGTCATTCCTTGGCATGTTTGATCCACTTCTCCTATGTTTCCTCTGAAGTTCAGGGTTCCAGAATGATCACCTATGTGTGTTTCCTTATCTTTGTTTCAGGGGGTCTAGCAGAGTAGACTAGATAGCATAGTCTACCATTTTTGTTCCTCTCTCCCACATCAGTTCTTGATCATATGCTGTCTCTTGAAATGGTTTAACGTAGACCATTTCTTTTTGGTACAGTGACTTTGCGTAATTCTTTCATCTTCTTTTAATACTTTCTACGTCATTCAATATTTTGTCCATGGTGGTGGTATGCCTTAGAGTCAGTTCTGACTCATAGTGACCGTGTATAGGGTTTAAGCCTCATCTTTCCCCTGTGGAATGGCTGGTAGTTTTGAACGGGTGACTTTGTGGCTACCAGCCCAACTTGTAACCACTACACTACCAGAGGTCCTTAATACGCACACACACACATACATACACGCACATACACATGCACATATAGTTGTTAACACAGCCAAGTAGCAGTCAGATTTTTACACTGTTAATTTTTCCCAATGCAACTAATACATAGTTTGTAACGGAGACACATTAATTCCAAATATTCTGCTCTTCATCATATATTTCACCAAGATTTAGCCCCCTTTGAAGATGCTTATTTTAGAACTGAAGAAAAATTCAAGCATCAACTTGCATGATTGAAGAATTCTGTGGGGAAAATATCAAATGATGCTGGTAACATAAAAAGAAGATGCAATGAATAAACAAAGCCACTGCATCAAAAAGAATTTGTTGATGTTAAATCATTTCAAGAGATAGAATATGATCAAGATTATATATATATAATATATTATATTAAAGCAAGATGTCCATACAACACTGATAGCATTGGTGGAAAACAAGGCTTCGGGAACAGAATACAAATTGAAGTGGAGGCATTTACTATGGCAATAAAGTTGGAAGACAGCTACTTGGCACCAATCAGAGAAGAACCGCATCCATGCCCATTCCAAAGAAAGGTGACGCAATGGAATGCAGAAATCATTGCACAATACCATTAACGTCACATGCAAGTAAAATTTTACTTAAGATAATTCAATAACGATCACAGCAGTACTTTGTCAGAGAAGCATCAGACATTCAAGCTGGATTCAGAAGAAGATGTGGAATGAGGGATGTCATTGCTGATGTCAGAGGGATCTTGACTGAAAGCAGAGAATCCCAGACAGATGCATACTTGTGCTTTATTGACAAAACAGAGACTTTCGTCTTTGTGAATCATAACAAACTATGAATTGCATTGTGAAAAA
>NW_006408569.1:2953250-2954018 GCF_000296735.1 Chrysochloris asiatica
TGTTTCCAGAATGTAAGATTAACTACTCACCCTTTTATGTTACAAAACTTCTACGTTTACAATTGTGACAATAGCAATTAGTCCTAATAACAATTACTCACTAGTGAATCAAAAGAATCTTAAAATCATCTCCTTTCACCAGACCCATCTAAACAAGATGAAAACTATTCAAAGGGGATTCTACCTCCACCCATACTTTCTGAAACTAAACTCACTCTTGAAAACTTGCAAGCCTACCACTTTGTGCCTTCCTTATAACCCTCTCTGCCATTTTAGGTAGCCAATGTCTAAGTTGCCTGTCCTTATAAACCCTGTGTACAGAGGAGATAGGTTTGAACCTTGTTGTGAAGACTACCTCCTTTTCAGTTGGTATTTTGAGCTAGTACATCCACAAGTGTAGGTCAAGTTCATTAAATTTTATAGCAATTTACACTTGTTTCTGTTATCAAATTTCTTTATCGTCCTTTATTCAACTTTTGATCATCAAGACATAGAAGCTTGGTCAAATGGGTACGGTCTGCAAGTTTGGGCATTCTTGTTCTTCACCCCCCACTTCATATCAGCTGGATGTTTCACTCTCAGCTCTAGCCTTCTGTGGCTAGGTCAGTGTCCATGGGCTCAGGAGTACCCATGTCTTCCCAAACTTCAGACCGACCAGCCCTTCCTCTTCTCGCTCTCATCTCAGTGTCAACAGGAGTCTATGGAACGTAGTCCAACTCAGCCCATGTCTTCATTACTGCCTTTCCCCCACTTCCCACTCACAAGTAG
>NW_006408569.1:2954118-2954741 GCF_000296735.1 Chrysochloris asiatica
TTCACCAGACCCATCTAGACAAGATGAAAACTATTCAAAAGGGATTCTACCTCCACCCACACTTTCTGAAACTAAACTCACTCTTGAAAAATTGCAAGCCTACCACTTCGTGCCTTCCTTATAACCCTCTCTGCCATTTTAGGTAGACAATGTCTAAGTTGCCTGTCCTTATACAGAGGAGATAGGCTTGAGCCTTGTTGTGAAGACTACCTCCTTTTCAGTTGGTATGTTGAGCTAGTACATCCACAAGTGTAGGTCAAGTTCATTAAATTTTATAGCAATTTACACTTGTTTCCGTTATCAAATTTCTTTATCGTCCTTTATTCAAGTTCTGATCATCAAGCCATAGAAGCTTGGTCAAATGGGTACAGTCTGCAAGTTTGGGCATTCTTGTTCTTCACCCCCCACTTCATATCAGCTGGATGTTTCACTCTCAACTCTAGCCTTCTGTGGCTAGGTCAGTGTCCATGGGCTCAGGAGTATCCATGTCTTCCCAAACTTCAGACAGACCAGCCCTTCCTCTTCTCTCTCTCATCTCAGTGTCAACAGGAGTCTATGGAACGTAGTCCAACTCAGCCCATGTCTTCATTACTGCCTTTCCCCCACTTCCCACTCACAAGTAG
>NW_006408569.1:2955151-2965734 GCF_000296735.1 Chrysochloris asiatica
GTGATAGGCTGAAGATGGGCTTACAAGCTTTCTATAATAATGTTTCCTGATATTCCTTTCTAGCCCACTCAAGTGTGTATTTTACAATAGTAGGTAAGGGAAACCAATATTCATAAGACTGTCAAGCATCTTAACATTTCCCCTCTTCAGACTATGCCTCGATCCCTGTATCACAGATCCCTTTTGTTCCATGGTGGAGCATACATCACTAGCTACCTCTACCCAATTTAACCCATACAAACCTGCCTAAGCATTTCCCTATCTACCTTGTTCTTCTGTCCCCTCCGCCTTCTTGTGTATTGCCCTCCCTTCTTTATATACTGACCTCCCCAACACCTGAGCTATTATATTACCCATCTTATTTTATAGGTGTTAAATTTAAAGTAAATGCTTGCAGAGTTACTAACCTAAGCTGATTGTATATATTTTTATGAGAAGCCGGTTTGTTGGTGTGTTTTTTTTTTATCCTTGTTAGAGGCCTTCTGAAATTATATAAGCAGTCTCAATTCATCTCAATGTTGTTGGCACACTGAATTTGAGACAGCAGCACTTCAATTGCTCTTTGTGGTCAGCTACTCCAATACTTCATTTTACAAATGGTGCAACAGAGATCCAAATAAGGTAAACATTTTGTCTAAAATCATAAAAGTAGCCAAATAACAATTGCTGTCTGACTTCTGTCCAGATACTATGTTTTCAAGATACTATGTTGCCTGTTATAGTTTCCTTCATGCAAAAAAAAAAAAAAAACCATCAAAAATTTTAAATTTCAAAATTAATGAAGGAAAACCTCCATAAATTCACAAAAACGTCAAAGACTATACACATAGTTAATATAAACAGAATAAAGTTATAGTCTGGGAATTTCTGTCAACATTGAACATACTGTCCTTAATAACATCATTCATGATTTCAAAGAGAAGTGAAGCCTTTAGAACACACAAGTCCAGAGCCTGGATTTTAAATAGCTCACCCCCACAATGACTTCTCAAGTGCTTTTGCCTCCATTTACCAAACAAGGCACCAAACAAGAGCTTACCAACAAGTGAATGACAATAAATAGCACTGGAGGTGAGACCTGGTGTCTATAATTCCTGGTTCTTGTAACTGGGCCCCTGTTGTTCACCTCTGAAATGTGTAGGTGGGACTCAGAGGCCATCTCTGAAATGATTGAACGTATTAGTGCAGGGAGAAGCAGCAGGCCTGGAGAAATGAACAATGATCCTCAGTGACTGCCTTTGGTTGTTCCAGATGTCTGAAGCTGGCAGGGGTCCTAACACAGAGGAGCTGTGAAATGCTGCAACATTAACTTGTGGAATGAGAAGCTCCAACTTGTGGAGTCTCATTTGCTGTAGGTGTTTAGGGTAGGTTACATAACCCTCTCTGGAGTTACTTAAGTGATAGCTACCTGGAGTCAAGGATTAATCTACACAAAAGTTCTAAACCTGGAGTTACAGAGGTCTTGGGGAGTGCGGGTGGTGTTGGTGGTTGTAAGAGTTTGGTACAGTTGCCTAGAGTTGTATGCCCAATGAATGTTGTCTGGAGATTGAATAAATAATACATAACTCAATTATGTGCCCACCTGATTTTTAAATGTATCTAGAGACTGTGAAAGACAAAACAATTGTTACTAAATCCATAGTAGTTATTTTATTATTATGCAATTCCTCGTTCAATAGAGACCAAAATCCAAATACTATTATGGAGAATCCATAACTGTTCTTAAGCTCATGCTCTAAAAGGCCAGTGTCCTATGCAAACAGTCTTCTATGCAAAAAGGACATCCTTTCATTCAGAAAACACAATTCTGTAGAGCTCCACGGAATCTATTCCTGTCTAGCATGATATAATAAAAGATAGATTACCAAGGACTTATAAGGAGAACTGAAGTGGAAGTGAGGTTTTTATAAGCATCAGCATGGGGATAAACAGGGAAGGAATGATAGCATCATGAATTTCTAGGAGAAATGTCAAGAATATAGAAGTAGTATTTTGCTGTATAGGAGCTGTAAGTAGGCTGCCTGAGATTAAAGTTAAGGAAGAGCTTGAATTTCCCACAGGTACTTCAGATTTCACAGGGATCATGACACAATGAAATTCAGATTGGAAAAGCAAATAAATAAATCTATTGTGTATTCAAGTTTTGGAAACATGGGGAAAGTGTGCTATCAATGAAAAAATATGAAAAGAAACCTTCAGAAATTCAACAGCTTACAGGATATCTGAAGACTATTCAAAAGCAATGTACTGGAAGCTTAGAACAAATGCATGAGAGAATTCAAAATTACAACATACGTGGAAAAGACGCTCTTGCATGGCTTGAAAGGGTGTGCCTAAGTGTTTTTTTGTTGTTGTTGTTTTTGTATGTGTGCATATGTATAAGGGGGTCCTGGTGTGGTGCTATGGGTTAATACACTGGACTGCAAGGCCAGTTTGAACTCCAAGGTCAGCGGTTCAAGCTCATCAGCCACTCCTCGGAAACCCTATACAAAGTCATTATGGGTTGGAACCGACTTGACAGCACTTAACAACAACATATGTATAAAATGCATGTAACAAAACATTTGCCATTTCAACCATTCCATATGTACAGCTCTGTGTGTGCGTATGTGGTGGGTAATGTGCTGTGGAGTCGGTTCTGACTCATAACGACACTGTATAGGGTTTCCAAGGCTATAAATCTTTATGGGAGCAGAAAGCCTCATCTTTCTCCAGAGGAATGGCTGGGTAGCATCCCGACTCATAACCACCTCACTACCAGAGCTGCACACTGAGTGGAATTATGTTGTACAGAAATGCAGTGCCTCCCCATTTTCCCTGTTGTTAGTTGTCTTACAGTGAGCTCTGACTCATGGTGACCCTGTGTGAGTAGAATAAAACTACTCCGAAGGATTTTCAAAACTGTGGCCTTTTGGAAGCAGATCATCAGGCCTGTCTTCGGAGGCACCTCTGGGTGGATGAACTGTCATGCTTTCAGTTAGTAGTCCAGAGTTTAGTTTCTTGCACTACCCAGAGGTTCTACCTCCCCCTAGTTAATCACTAATGAACATTGATCTTTATGCATTTGCTTATTTGAGCATTTTCACATAAGTGGGGTCATGCTACCTTATCTGTCCTTTTGTGCCTGACTTATTTCTCTCAGCATAATGTTGCAAGTTTCATCCATCCTAGAACATATATCATAATTCCACTGCTTTTATGTATATCCATAAATTTATCCATTCATCTGCAGATAAGCATATAGGTTGTTTCCACCTTTTGGTTATTGTGAATAATACTGAAATTGACATTGGTGTATAAGTGTATGACTCTTTGAGTCATTGCATTCAAGTCTCCTGGGTATCTCTTATATATCTAGGTGTGAGATTCCTGGGTCATATGGTAATTCTGTGCTTAACTTTTGAGTAGCCACCACAATGTTTTCCATAATGGCTGCACCATTTCACAATCTCACTATCAATGGATGAGAGTTCCAATGTCTCTACATTCCTGGTGATACTCTTCTCCCTCCTCCCCCCCCCTCCCCTGGACACACACAATTTTTCTGATCATAGTTATCTTAGTGAGGGTAAGGTGATGATATCTCATTGTGATTTTCATTTGTATTTCCCTAACATTATGAGTAACAGCAGAATATTGTTAGATACAATACTGGAAGATGAGCGCCTCAAACTGGAGACACTTAAAATACAATTGGGGAAGAGCTGCCTTCTAAATGTCAAGTTGACCATAATGACATGAATGGAGTAAAGCTTTGGGGACCTTCATGTGCTGATGATACAACCTTGCTTACAGGAAACAAAGAGGACTTGAAGTACTTAGTGATGAAGATAAAAAAAAAAACCACAGCCTTCCATATAGATTGCACTTCAATGTAAAGAAAACAAAGATCCTTACAACTGGACCAATAAGTAACATTATTATAAAGAAAATATTGACGTTGACAAAGACTTCATTTTGCTTGCACCCACCATCAGCATTCATGGAAGCAGCGGTCAAGATATCAAAGGATGTGTTGTGGTTGGCAAATCAGCTACACAAGACCTCTTTAAACTGTTCAAGAACAAAGTTATCAGTTTCAGGACTAAGGTATGCTTGACCCAAGCAAATATTTTCAATTGCCTCATATGCAATTGAAAGTTGGACAAAGTATAAGGAAGATCATAGAAAAATTGATGCATTTGAATTACGGTGTTGGAGAAGAAAACTGAAAATACCCTTGACTTCCAGAAGGAAAACAAGTCTGTTTTAGAATGCTCCAGAGAAGCCAGAATGTCAAGATTTTGTCCCTCATACTTTGGACATATTGTCAGGAAGGACTAGTCCCTCATGAAAGACATCATACTTGGTGAAGTGAAGGGTTGGTGAAAAAGGAAATCCCCCAAGGACACGAATTGACACAGTGGCAGAAGCATTGGATTCAAATGTAACAATTGTGAGAATGGCACAAGACAAGGCAGTGCTTTGTTTGTTGTACAAAGGGTCACTATGAGTCGAAACTGATTCAACAGTACCTAACAATAACAACAGTGTCTAATGGAGTCCTGATGTGATGCTATAGGATAAGCACTAAATTTCTAACTGCAAAGTCGGCAGTTCAAACCCACCAGCTACTCCTTGGAATCCCTTTGGAACTGACTCTGTAGCACTTAACAGATACAACAGCAATGACTAATGACATTGAACATCTTTTCATGTGTTCAGTGACTGGTAGTATATCGTCATTGGTGATATGTCGATTCAAGTCCTATGCTCATTGATGTCAGTTTGGTACTTGTCTTTTTGTTGTTGAGTTGTAATGACTAGGTTTTTAACTTGTTTATTTTATTTTATTTTCGACTTAACCAATTTATGTAAACAACCTAAAAAATCTACAAAAGATGTGAAACTGTCTGAAAACATTCCTTTTCCTTTTCAAGAAAACAAGCTCCAAACAAAACAATCAAACAAATAAAAATCATCACTACCACCATCAAATAAGCAAAAAGAACCCTAAACCCACGTTGAGTATTCTATCACTAAATGGTATATCCCCCGGCCAATTGTTAAACTATGAGGTCTTCAGGTTAGACTTTGCCAGGAAAAAAGAGGTTTTATGTTCAAATATCACAGATTGATAAAAGTTTTCTGTAAAGTCTTTTTATCCTTGCACTTATCATATAAGTCTTCTTTCAAAACAGTTGGATAATAGCCTAGGTAGAATTAAGGTAATTTTGACAATCATTTTCTTCTACATCACTGGTTGCCAAATCCAGCCATGTATCAGATTTCTGTAGGGCTCTTTTAAAAAAAATAAAGAAAAAAAAGTGGATCCCTGATGATCACCACCAAGTTCTACTAAATAAGAAATTAAAGGTTTAGGAATCACTGGCTTCTTATTTGCAGGTTCTGACTAGAACATAATGTATAAGTATCAGGTTATCCTCTTTTGTTATCTTGGAGTCTAAAGCCCTTCCTTGAAACTTATTCTCACCCTTTAAGATTAGTCAATATTGAAGAGCCTCTGACTTTTTCTTTATCAGTAATTGATAAAGTGTTGTTGTCGTTGTTGTTAAGTGCCATCAAGTTGGTTTCAACTCATAGTGACCCTGAATAGAATTTCCCAGGAGCAGCTGGTGGGTTTGAACTGCAGTGCTGGTCCTATAGCGCCATGCCAGGAGTCCTGATGTAGCTTTTATTAGTTCACCATGGTACTGGACCACAAGGTCAGCAGTTCAAACCCACCAGATGCTCCTCTGAAACCCTATACAGTGTCACTATGATTCAGAACCAACTCAACGGCGCTTAGCATCAACAACAACATAATTTCTCTCTGATGCTTTTTTTCTGTCAGACCTTCATCAATCTGGGCTTCCCCTTCCAAGCCCACTGTCCGTTGCTCTTCATAGCCTCCCTTGATTAGTTATACTACAATCCTCAATATAATGTCCTATGTTTCCTTCTCTGAATCAGAGTTTCTGTGATTCTCAAAATGCTAATTAGATAAGCTCTTAAATTATTCATTGAAATGTGTCCACAGGTTGCCTCTCTGCTCCCAGGTTTCTTTTTGGCAAAGGCTTCCAAAGACCATGTCTTTCCCTTCAGAATCTTTCTCTCAAAACCAGCACCATTTTTCTTGCCTCATCTAGGAAGTATATTCTAGGATAGATGAGAAAGGGAGGAAAGAAAAAATTTAATATTTTTCTCATTATGCTTTAAATAATCAAATCTCTGGCCTACAGTCATTCATACCCAGCTACAGATGTTCTCTAAATTGTCACATGTTTGTCATCTCTTCTGTCACATGTTCGTCACCCTCCCCTAAATGTTCTCAAACTAATAGGACATTAAATGAGAAAATGCCTCTCCATCAAATGTGCTAATTTTACTATTTGTCTCCCTCAACATAACATCCTTCTCATCATTGGTAATGTGCAATCAATTGCATACCCTTGGGAATGCTGTTCATTGGTCATTTACATGATTAAAGAATGGAGAAATAAGGCACTTCAAATAATAAAGGTGTTCTAATAACCTCCAATTTGAATCTCTTTTTACCATTTACACCCTATTGACATAATTTAGCAAATATAGTTATCTTCACCCTCTCTCTGAAAGGAACTTCCAGGCCTTCCCTTGTGCTAGTCCAATATTTGATTTATTAAGGATGCAATGAGTATGCCAGACCATTAAGCCTTACAAGAATCCCTATTCTGGCTGAAACAAGAAGATTGCCATGGATACATTTCTGCTTCACTGGTTGATTGGCAACAGCTATTGAACCAAGCTTGGGAGCCCTCTCAGTCTGCTTATCACAGAAATTGCATCAAGTAAAACCATAAATGGCACATCTTACTTAATGTCATAAGAATCAGACATCTTCCAGTAACTTTGCTTGAAAGTAGCCACAGTTCCCAGAATCTATCACACCGGTTTGAAATTCCCTGACTTTCAGTGACTGACCTTACTTTCTGTTGTTGTTGTGTGTTGTGTTATTAAGTGCCATTTGAGTTGGTTCTGACTCATAGCAACCCAGTATAGGATTTCAAAGGAGCAGCTGGTAGGTTTGAACTGCCGATCTTGTGGTTCCCAGACTAGTGTTGTTCCTACAGCGCTACACCAGAAGTCCAGTTAGATAGATGGAAATCCTCTATAATCTTCTCTTCTCCAGTACCATAACTCAAAATATCAAATCTTCTATCGTCTTCCTTATTCATTGTTAAACTTTCATAGGCAGATGAGGCCATATACCATGGGTTGGGTCAGGTGCACATCGGTCTGACATGGCAAAGGTTGTATCTAGATTTTTTTTTGTCATGAAGTCAATGAAAGGCAATAAAGCCCAATTTTCTCATAGTAGCATCCTCATAGGCACCCTAATTGTACTGTGGTTAAAGTGCTTGGATGCTACCCAAAATGCCAGTGCTTTGAACCCACCAGCCACTCCGTGAGAGAAAGATAGGGCAGCCTGCTTCTGCAACCATCTACAGACTTGGAAATCCTATGGGGGCAGTTCTCCTCTTTCCTGTAGGGTTGCTATTGGGTCGTTATGGGTGGGAATCAATTTGATGGCAGTGAGTTTTGGTTCTGGGTTAGTTTCCCCATTGAAGACCTTTCTTGAGAGCATCATTGGCTATTGTTATGGGCTGAATAGTGTCTTCCAAAAAGATATGTTGAAGTCCTAACCCCAGGTACCTATGAATAAAACTTTATTTGGAAACAGGGTCTTTGCAGATGTAATTCGTTAAGTTAACATGCGATCATATTAGAGTAAGGTAGGCCTTCATACAGTAAGAGTCATGTCCTTATAAGAAGAGACAGAGAGATGTGCAGGGAAGACTGCCATGTCAAGATGGAAACAGAGATTGAAATTATGTTGCTACAACTCAATAAGTACCTGGGGCTCCCTGAAGCTGGAAGAGACAAGGAGGTTCTTCTTCTAGAGCCTTCGGAGAGAGCATGCCCAGCCATCATGACTTCTAGCCTTCTGAACTGTGAGACAATAAATTCTGTTATAAGTCAAGCAGCTTGTGGTACTTCATTACAACAACTGCATACCTGAAAGCAAATTCCAGATTGCCCTCCATGTGTGTAACTTTGTAAATAACACCTAATAATAATAATAATAATAATAATAATAAAAGTTAGGACTATTAAATAGTGGGATGGTGTTTGTGGAGATGGCTAACAGAATAGAAAAGTCAGAAATAAAATAAAATTGAAAATAAACATATCTATGAAAGAAAAGGTAAAGGAAGAAAACACAATAACAGGAAAATCAAGAACACTCACCTTTTCTCTACAAATTGAAGTCCTCTCCAACTGAATATACCAGTGCTGGCAAACCTGGGAGTCAGTTTCCAGTGCTCCTAATGAAAGAATTAACACAACCTGGAAAAGACATCCACCTAAGTCAATCTGTTGTAGGAAAACTTTAGCAAATCCTCAATCCAATTACTGAACAATCAACAAATATAAACTTGAGACTTTGGACTGTAACAACCAAGACAAATGAATCTACATATAGAGATAAGATTGGCATGGAAAGGAAATCAGGAGGTTAAAAATGAGAGAAGTAGCTGTAAACTTCAAGTTGAAAAACCATAATCATAAGCAAAGGAAAGGCTGTCTAGATTTCATAATTACAAAAAGAAATGAAAAAATATATATACATATGCACTCTAATAGTAAATTGGTTAGCACAATTCCTGCACTGGTAGGGGTAAAAAAGCCCCAATAATAGTAGGTACCTACTGAGTGGAGGCTTTAGCTTCAAAGTTGAATGCACACCCAAGAGATATTTTAGCAAGATTAATGACAAAATCTGAAAGGAAGTAAAGTATAGAGGATTTTTGCAATATCAAAGTGAGCATATTGCTCTATTTCAAGATACAGCATAAGAAACGTTTAAAAAAACCCCAAAAAACTAAGAGATGAAAGAGGCAAAAGAAGTCCTAGTCATTGCACAATGGTGAAGAGTTTTGAGGTTTTCCTTTGCTACCATGGATTCAACAGAACAGTGACATTTTCTGTATGTTTCCCTAACTGGCCAGCTGTATGGGGCCCATGGGCCCATGCTTAGGAAGGCATCGTGCTTGCTGTAATGCTCTGCTGGTGTGTGCTGTCTTGAAATTCATTGTGATTTTTTCACAAATTAACCCACAATTTTATTATTCACTGGGTCCTGCAAATTATGTACCATCTTTGCTATGAAGTTCATACCCAAGGAAGTTTTGAGAGAAGAAATAATAGAAGCCATGAAGAAAAACATGTGGGAGGGAGCAAGATGGTGGACCAAGCAGACCCTCTTCAACAAAGAGATGGTAAACCAAATGGGGCAGATGCAGATGATAGTCCTGGAACTCTGAGCTTCAGATGAAGGGATAGAGACATGGACTGAATGCTTACTAGGAGAGAGAGCTGAGCATATGTGCTAAAATAGAGATTGGTCATATGAGCCAGAGACCAGAGAGGCACAGGCATCTTGAGCTTTTGTGAGTGGTTTCAGAGACAAGAAAACTTGCCTGCAATGCAGAAACAACATTTGGCTTACAGAGACAAAGGTGTGATTTCCCACCCTCCCCCCAACATTCTACTAGTGACCCTAAACATCCCAAGAGAGGCTCCTGCTTTCTTGGTGTTGCAGATGCATGGAGGTGACCCTCGTGGTTGTGGGTCCCATTGAAGGACTGAGGAGCTATCTGATTTTACCCTGTTTGCACAGGCACTGCTCTATATCTGCAGAGTTGACCCTGGACAGCTCTGGACTAGCCCTCACTAGGAGAAGCAGCTGAACAGATGCATGGGGGAGAAAATAAACAAATAAACACAGAAAAGACACTGCTGATCTGTGCCAGTTGCCAGGCCAGCCACTCAGTATGGTCGTTTTGAACTTTCATGGGCAACTTTGAAGGCAAGAGGTCAGTAGGTGGTGAAGAGGCATACCGTTTAATGGTGGACAGAATGGAGTGAAATATTTTCTTTTCTTCTCGTATTCCAAATTCCCTGGTAAATAGAGGTGTGGCCAACCCCCATCTGCACACATTCCCAGGGAAGCTCCTGCTTGAAGTTGCGCCAGAATGTGTGAAGGAGTGAAAGGCTGTTGAAGTTGTATCAAAGCGTATGGGGAGCTAGCAACACCAATCCCTGCACCTGAAATCAGATGTGGCCTATTTAAGACATGCAGAGCTGGTTCTCATCAGCCATAGACTAGGGAGACCTCTCACCCTTCTCTCCTCTCTGGGATGGAAATACCCTGTTATCCCAACAGCAATGGGGTGCCCAGAACCGACAACACTTAGCTCTCCAGGAACTCCATATAGGGTTGAATTTTACTGTCTCATCCCTTACCTTCCTCCAATCCTGATGCCACATTTTTCTTCATATAACCCAGATTCTCAGAGTATTTGCTTAGCATACAGGTTGAATAAATTGGATAAGTAAGATATGCAGATGATACAACCTTGCTTGCTGAAAGTGAAGAAGACTTAAAATATTTACTGATGAAGATCAGTAAAAAGCACAGCCTTCAGTATAGATTGTGTCTCAATGTAAAGAAAATGAAAATCCTCACCACTGGACCAATAAATAACATTCTTATCAAC
>NW_006408569.1:2966034-2970934 GCF_000296735.1 Chrysochloris asiatica
AAGAACCAACAGATCTGTGTTGGAAGAAGTGCAACCAGAGTGCTCCTTGGAGGCCAGGATGGCCAAACTTTGTCTCTCATACTTTAGACATAGTGTCAGGAGGGAGCAGTCACTGGAGAAGGATAACATGTTTGGTATAGTGGAGGGCCAGAGAAAAAGAGGAAGCCCCTCAGTGAGATGGATTGGCAAAGTGGCCGCATCAATGGATTCAAGGGTGGCAACAATAGTGAGGTTGGCCCAGGAATGGACAGTGTTTAGTTCTGCTGTGCATAAGGTCGCCATGAGTCTGTACTGACTCAATGGCACCTAACAACAACAACAACAACAACATCCCTTACCTACCCATGATGTGAGGTACATAGCTGGCAAGAGAACCCAGAATTCTCTCTTCTCTGGATCTGGCACCGACCCCATTTTGTTTTTCTTTTCTCTCTATCACTTTAATTGTTTTTGTTTTTAAATCTTCCTCCCTCACATTTTTCTCTCTTGCCTTCTCTCATTTCTATGTCCCCTTTCTATTTTTTCTAATGTTTTATACTTCTTTTTCCCAACTGCTGCTTCTTTCTTTCTTCTTTTTAAGTTTTTTTTTTTTTTTTTTAATCCCTCCTTATTTAATTTTGTTGTTGTTGCCACTGTCTGGTCTCTTTCCCTTATATTCATTTATTTTTCTAATTTTGTTTAGGTCTTTTCTTTTCTCTATTTTTGTTTTCTCGTTATACTATTTTATTATCTTCTCCCTTTTTCTTCTCTTTGGTTTTTGTATTCTTTTGCTAGCTGTTGTCTGCTTTTTTCTTTTTTGTTTCCCTTTACTATGTTATTTTTCCCACTGTTATTTTATGGTTTGTGTTTGTTTTCCTTCTCTCTTGTGTGTGTGTTTTCTTTTCTTGCCTCACCTGAGAGGAGACAGCAACTGCAGTGAAACAGCACAGCTACAACCATACTCCACAATCTCATCCATTGGGCAAAAGTAAATACCAATTATTACACACTGGATCAACAACAACACCCATCATCAGCCAAATCCATCCAAAACTGAACTACACGAACAACAAACAGAGAATGGGGTTCAAGCTCATTTCCTGATCACAACCAACAGGAAGCAGTTGGTGAGTAATTAAGACAACATAAACATACACTCTTCAACTTAATACAAATGCAACAACATCAAAAAATTTCAAAAGCAGCATATAATTTATTTCCATGTGAAGAAACAAAACAGAGTGGGTCAAATGAGAGACAAAGAGGCAGAGCTAGAAAACATTTTTGAGGAAAAAACGGCATTGAAATTACTTGAAAAAGATTTGATATTAGGCACATCCAGAGGATTGACAGAGAGTTACAGGAAAACAAGGAAGAATTCAGGAAAGCAATACAAAAACAATCAAACAAAATAGATAACCGATTGGAGACAATACAAAAACTTCAAATAGAAATCCAGAAGATTAATACTAAGATTTCAGAAATGGAGAATCATTGAAAGGGCAAAGGAGTAGATTTGAATAAATGGAAGCCCGAATTAGTGAGCTTGAACATAAATCTCCATTAACCTAGAAGAGCAATCAGAAAAAAAAGAATGAAAAAATCTGAAGAAAGTTTAAGATTCATGTAGTACATTATGAAGAGGAATAATATATAGGGGTTTGGAATTCCAGAACAGGATGAGACAAAGAAAAGCACAGAAAAGATGGTGGAAGAGATGTTAGATGAAAATTTCCGTAACATCATGAAAGATGAGAAGATGATCATTCAAGAAGCAGAACAAACCCCAAACAGGATAGACCACAAAAGAAAATCAACAAGACATATCATACATAACCACACTCTCCAAAATCAAAAACAAAGAAAGGATCCTGAAAGCAACTCAGAAAAGATGAAAAGTTACCTACAAAGGAGAATTCAATATGACTAAGCTTTGATATCTCAACAGAAACCATATAAGCAAGAAGACAATGGGGAGACATACGCAAAACTCTGAGAGAAAAAAATAGCGAACCAAGAATCATATACCCAGCAAAACAGTTTCTCAAAAATAATGGCAAAATTAGAACATTTCCAGATAAACATAAATTAAAGGAATTTGTAAAAGCCTGACAAACTTTACAAAAAAAAAAAAAAAAATACTACAGACTACAACCAAAGATTGACATATATGACACATGACATTACCACACAGAATTCAATCCAGATATGTAAACATCCAAAGTAAAACAAACTTACAAAACTTAAAATAGGGAATCAGAGATATCAATATATAATAAAAGCAACTAAAATGCAAAAAGAGGAAAAAGTATACATACAGATTTTTAAATGGTGAGAAAGTCAAGTAGATTTCAGGATTAAAAAAGACTGATTTAATCTGGGGAAAATTAATAAATTACAGGGTAACTTCAAAGAAAATGCATACACCTTAACATCAAATCTAAAAGAAAGGAAAACCATGAAGTTTTTGTAAATATTAAAACAACAGCAGAGAACAGATTGACAAAATTTATAAACAAAATGAATTCACTACAGAAAACAATGTGGAACCAAGAAAACAGCAGTAACACAAAAAACACACATAGTACAATGACTGCATTTAATTAATGCCTACCGATGATAACACTAAATGCCAATGGATTAAATGTACCAGTCAAGAGACAGAGTAGCAGAATGGATAAAAAAACAAGATGCCTCAATATACTGTCTACAAGAGGCACGTCTTACACACAAAAACAAAAATGGATTAAAAGTCAAAGGATAGGAAAAAATTATCACGTTAATGGCAATAAAAAACGGATAGATGTGGCAATGTTAAATTCTGATAAAACAGACTTTAAGGCAAAAGCCATCATTAAAGACAAAGAAGGACACTATTCTATGATTAAAGGGTCAATTGAACAAGAATACATAACCATAATAAATAACTATTCTCCTAACGAAAGAGCCTCAAAATATATGAATCAAATTATAATAGAATTGAAGAAATAGACAACTCTACAATAATAGGAGATTTTACTACTACACCACTTTCAATAAAGGAAAGAATAACTACAAAGAAACTCAAGAAGAGACACAGAAGAACACTAAACATCACAAGCAACCAACTTGACCTCATAGATTTTTTTTTTAATTAAATATGTTTCATTGTGAATTTTGTGATAGTCTACATGGGAGAACATTAGTCTTACATCCATTCTATCATACATCGTTCATTGGCATAGTTACCAAAGGTGTGCCCTGCAAGCCTGCCCCCCCACCCCCACCCACACACACATAGTCCTCAGCCCCTTTTCCTCTCTGGATCCCAAGTCTCCAGCCACTCCATCTCTTCACGTCTTCTCTGCCTCCATCTCAGGCCTCACTGCTTCTCTGGGTAGGATGATGCTCTCTGCTCTTCTCCGTTGTTGGTCCCAGGGCCCTCCACTCCTAGACTGACAAGTTAATCACTCCTCTCCTTGCTAGAAAATGTCCACCTTTAGATTTCCAACCCTCACAATCAGTCCTGATAACAATGATTCACTATTGCATCGCAAGAGACCCATCTGTATTTCATTTCATCGGCCCTTCCTGGACAGGCTGGATAGTGTTCACTGGAGACACTACCTTCCTCCACCTTTGGATCTAGCTAGGTTCCCTCTTGAAAGCTTGTAAGCCAGTCACTTCTTACCTTTGTATCCCTCCCCCATTTTTGGTAGCCAATGTCCAAGTTGCCCATTGCTGTCTACCCTTTGTGTGGAGGAGGTGGGAATAGTTCTTGCAGCAGGGATTTGTTTCCTCTTTTGAGCTACTGCATTTACAGGTGTAGGTCATGTTTATCGAATTGTATCAGATGACACTTTTTTCCTCTTCTTCCTTCTTCGGGTTGAGCTCTGTTCATCCAGTCATTGAAGCCAGGTCAAGTGGGTATCATCTGCAAGTGTGGGTGTTCTTGCGTCTGTCCACTCTCTTTTTATCGGCTGGCCACCCCGCTCTCCATTTGAGTCCTCTGTGGCTGTGTCATTGACTCTGTGCCCATGAGTCCCTAGGTCTTGCCTCACAGCTGGCCAACCAGGTCTCCACCTGGGTTCACAGTAGTCTGCTTAACGATGTAGGGTTTACCTCACCGCTTCATTGATGTTCTTCGGTCACTTCCCCTTGTGGGTGACGTGCGTGGTTGCCGATCAAAGCGTATATTTCCCTTGAGTCTTAGTCCTGGAAGAGGATTTTCACTGAGAGGACCCGATCACTTGCCTTGATGTCTCCTGGGCAAGCAACTTGCATGTTCTTGTGGTAACAGTCGGACTGCCCTTATTGTGTTTTATTTTTCCCGTAGGTCCTTCTTTCAAGAAGTATCTTCTGGTTTTCTAGCTGCTCCCGGCTGGTCTGCTTGTCCTTTCAGTGGAAAATTTCCCTTCTCTGAAGGTCTGGATGTGGTTCAGGCTTCCACCTATACTCCCATGTAACGTAGAAGATCCTCAGGAAACCTCCTTCACTGGACACATTGTAGCCCCATTTTGGGTATTCTAATCAGTTTATATAGGCAGAAGACGGACTTACAAGCTTTCCATGGTGATATTTCTGGCTATTCCTTTCTCTCCCCCTCCAGTGTCTGTTTTATAATATAATGCAAGGAAAACCATGATTCAAAAGACAGCCAAGCATCTTAACATTATTCCCCCCCTTTCCCCATTCCATCCATGTCTCAGTCTCTGTATTCCAGAGCCCTGTTGTTCTAAAGCTGTGCCTACATCATTTTTTACCTCTTTCCCATTTAGCCCATTCACATCTGTCTAATTGTTCTCCCTTCTGCTTTGTTCTTCGATTCCCCTCTCCCTACTTGTACGTTGCCCCCCTCCCCAATACCCAAATTATCCTGTGTCTATTCCCTGCCCTGTGCTCCACCTTCCCCTCCCACCCCTATCCCTACCCCTACATCCTA
>NW_006408569.1:2979558-2981574 GCF_000296735.1 Chrysochloris asiatica
TTCTTCAGCTTCAGTTTGAATTTGCATATGAGCAATTGATGGTCTGTTCCACAGTCTGCCCCTGGCCTTGTTTTCACTGATTATATGGAGCTTTTCCATCTTCTCTTTCCACAGTTGTAGTCAATTTTGTTTCTATGTATTCTATCTAGTGAGGTCCATGTGTATAGTCGTCTCTTATGCTATCTAAAGAATGTATTTGAAATTAACAAATCATTGATTTTGCAGAATTCTATCATGCGTTCTTCAGCATCTTTTCTATCACCAAGGCCGTATTTTCCAACTTCTGATCCTTCTTCTTTGCTCCCAACCTTTGTATTCCAATCACCAGTAATGAGCAATACATCTTGATTGCATGTCTGACCAATTTCAGATAGAAGAAGTTGGTAAAATTCTTCTATTCCATCCTCCTGGCTTTAGTGGTTGGTGTGTAAATTTAAATAATAGTGGTATAAATTGGGCTTCCCTGTAGGCGCATGTATATTATCTTATCACAGACAACGTTGTACCTCATGACTGATCTGGATATGTTCTTTTGGACAATGAATGCAACACCATTCCTCTTCAGTTTGTCATTCCCAACATTTTCTTCAGCTTCAGTTTGAATTTGCATATGAGTGATTGATGGTCTGTTCCACAGTCTGCCCCTGGCCTTGTTTTCACTGATGATATGGAGCTTTTCCATCGTCTCTTTCCACAGATGTAGTCAATTTGATTTTAATGTGTTCCATCTGGCAAGGTCCATGTGTATAGTTGTCTGTTATGATGTCTAAAGAAGGTATTTGAAATGAACAAATCATTGGTTTTGCAGCATTCTATCATGCGTTCTCCAGCATCATTTCTATCACCAAGGTCATATTTTCCAACTACTGATCCTTCCTCTTTGCTCCCAACCTTTGCATTTCAATCACCATTAATGAGCAATACATCTTGATCGCATGTTTGATCAATTACAGATTGAAGAAGTTGGTAGAATTCTTCTATTTCAACCTCCACAAGATCTGTGGTTTAAATATATTTCATCCTCACTATTTACAGGGTAGATAGGGATGGGCAACTTAGACATTGGCTAAAGAGCTCTGGTAGCATAGTGGTTACGAATCGGGCTGTGAACTGCAAGGTCAGCAGTTCGAAACTACCAGCTGCTCTGGGGGAGAAAGATGAGGCTTTCTGCTCCCGTAAAGATTTACAGCCTTGGAAACCCTGTTCAGGGTCGCTTTGGGTTGGAACCGACTCCACGGCACTTAACAACAACAACAACCTAAAATGAGGGGGCGATAAAGGCACTAAGTGTTTGGCTACAAGATTTCTAGAGGGAGTTTAGTTTAAGAGTGTGTGGGGGAAGATAGAGTCCCCACTAAATAGTTTCCATCTTGTCTAGATGAGTCTGGTAAATAGAGATGGGGATACGATTCTTATGATTCAATAGTGAGTAATTGTTATCATAACTAATTGTGACTGTTACAATTGTAAAGGTAGAAGTTTTGTAACAAAATCAGGGGAGTAGTTAATCTTACTTGCCCAGGCTGCTTACCTCAGGGTCAGCAGTTTGAAACTACCAGCTGTTGCATGGGAGAAAGAGGAGGCTTTCTACTCCCGTAAAGATTTACAGCCTCGGAAACCTTGTACAGGTTCGCTATGAGTTGGAACCGACTCCATGGCACATAACAACAACAACAGCAACAAGTTAATCTTACAGTCCAGAAACAGAGGAGCCTAGTGCCATCAAGGGAAAAGTGCACAAGTGGAATGCGGTACCTTATCCAGAGAAGCAGCAACATCAGTGATGGTGGCAGAGATGGTGACATGGAGAGAGGGACCAGCTAAGGACTCTAAATTCATGAACAGATAGGGACTGAGAGCTGGTGGCCAGGAGGCAGACTTGCAGAATGTCCCCTTTGGTGGTTTAAATTATTATATATACCTGAGTGTTTTTGTTTTTTTTTTTAAAAAAGAAAGAGCTAAAATGAATAGAGAGAAATACTGCTAACTGGTGGTACATTGTTGTTGTTGTTAAGT
>NW_006408569.1:2982424-2997538 GCF_000296735.1 Chrysochloris asiatica
GGAAAATTCCTGAATAGATTTTATAAGATTCGAGTGTAACCCTGATATCAAAACCAGGCCAGAAAAAAAAAAAAAAAAATCCTTGCTAAAAAAGAAAGTGATAGACAAAATTCTCACCAAAATTGTAGCCAATAGAATACAACAACATATCAAAAAATAATAAAGCATAATCAAGTGTGGGATTCATTCCAAGGATGCAAGGATGGGTCAACATTAGAAAAACAATCAACATAATCCACCAAAATAAAACAAATGAAAAGACTCACATGATCTTATCAATGGATGCAGAAAAGGCATTGCACAAAATCCCACATCCATTCCTGATAAAAAGTTCAACAAAATATACGTTGAAGGGAAATTCCTCAACATAATTAAGACAACATAAATCAAAGAGCCAACATTATGCTCAATAGAGAGAAACTGAAAATATTCCCTTTGTGAACAGGAACCAGACAAGGATGCCCTTTATCATCACTCCTACTCAATATTGTGTTGGAAGTCTTAGAGCTATAAGGCAAGAATGGGAAATTAAAGGCATCCAAATTGGCAAAGTAAAATACTCTATTTGCAGATGATATGATCCTATATATAGACAATCCCAAAGACTCAGCAAGAAAATTATTGGAACTCATTGAAAGATTCAGCAAAATGGCAGGGCAGAAGACCAATATACAAAAAATCAGTTGGATTCCCATACACTAATAAAGAGAGCTCTGAAAAGGAAATTAGGAAAACAATACCATTTACAATAGCCACCCACAGATGAAATACTTAGGAATAAATCTAACCAGAGAAACAAAAGACCTATGCAAAGAACCCTACAAAACAGCGCTACAAGAAACCGAAAAGACTTACAAAACTGGAAGAATATACCATGCTCATTGATAGAAAGACTTACATTTTGAAAATATTAGCACTACCCAAAGCAATCTATAGATATAACACAATCTCAATCCAGATTCCAACATAATTCTTTAAAAGATGGAAAAAAATGATCACTTAACTTTACATGGAAAGGAAAGAGCCCTCAGATAAGCAAAGCACTGCTTAAGAAGAATGAAGTTGGAAGCCTTTCACTCCCTGATCTCAAAACTTAATACACAGTCACAGTGGTCAAAATAGCCTGATACTGGTACAAAGAAAAATGTATAGAACAGAACTGAGATATATGGAACAGAACTAAGATCCCTGAAGTAAATACATCCACATACAATCAGCTGATGTTCAACAAAGGCCCAAAACACTTTAAATGGGGAAGAGTCTCTTCAACAATAGTGTTGGCAAAACTGGAAATCCATTTTTAGAAGAAAGAAACAAGACCCATATCTCACACCATACACAAGAGCAAATTTAACATGGATTAAAGACTTATCTGCAAAAGCTAGAGCTTAATTAAAAATAGGGACGAACTTGGTGGTGGTGGTAGTGTGCCGTGGAGTCGGTTCCTACTCACAGCGACCCTGCATAGGGTTTCTGAGTCTGTGCATCTTTACGGGAGCAGAAAGCCTCATCTGTCTCCCACGGAACAGCCAATAGTTTCAAATTACTGACCTTGAGGTTAGCAGCACGACTCGTAACCAATACGTTACCAGAGCTCCTTAGGGACAAACCTGTCTCTAACACACGGCATAAGTACGCTATCAAACAGTACTAAAACTACAAAAACAGCAGAAGACAAAATAGATGACTAAGACCTCCCGAGAAATAGACACTTATGTGCATCAAAACAATTTCATCAAAACAGTAAAAAGGGAGTCAACAGATTGGGGAAAAAGTTTTTGCAGCAACATATTAGATATGGGACTAATATGTAAAATTTATAGAAAACTAACACCTCTATAAGAAAAAGACAATCCAATTAAAAAATGGGCACAGGACATGATTAGACACTTCACCAGAGAAGACATTCAAGTGGCCAACAAACATATGAGGAAATGTTCATGATCATTAACCATTGCTGGTGGTGGCTGTATGTTGTGGAGTCAGTTCTGACTCATAGCAACCATGTATAGGGGTTCCAAGAGTATACATCTTTACAGGAGCAGAAAACCTCATCTTTCTCCTGAGAAACAGTTGATAGCTTTGAACTTCTGACCTTTAGGTTAGCATACCAACTCGTAACCACTACACTACCAGAGCTCCTTCATTAACAATTGTTATTGTTGTTAAATGCCATCCAGTCGGTTCCAACCTATAGCGACCCATTATAGGGTTTCCAAGGAGCAACTGGTGAACCTGAACCACCAACCTTGTGGTTCAAACTGACCTTGCAGTCTAGCTCATTAATTCACAGCACCACACCAGGACAACCACAATAAGATATCATCTTACTCCAGCATTTATAGCAAATTTCATAAAAATTGAAAACAAGAAATGCTGGCAAGGGTGTGGAGAGACTGGAACCCTCCTACATTGCTGGTGAGACTGTAAAATGGTTCAACCACTCTGGAAAACAGTCCGGCACTTCCTTAGAAAGTTGAAAATAGAAATACCCAGCAATCCCTCTAATTGTTATATATCCACAAGAAACAAGAGCCAGAACAGGAGTAGGTATATATGCACACTGATGTTCATTGAAGCACTAATCACAATAGCTAAATGATGGAGACAGTTTAAAAGTCCATCAATGGAAGAATGGGTAAACAAACTTTGGTACATTCAGGCAATGGAATACTATGCCACAATGGAGAATAACGATGAATCTGCGAATTAACTTGATAACATGAATGAACTTGGAAGACATTATGCTGCGTGAAATTGGTCAGTCACAAAAGAACAAATATTGCATGAAACCATTATTATAAAAGCTCAAGAAAATGTTTTAAATCCCCCACCCCCAAATTCTTTCATGGTTATTATAGGTGGGAGGGAATGGCGAGTGATTCACTGTTAGACACATGGGGAGGGAAATATACAAGAACAGAGAGATTGGCAGACGACTGATGAAGTTAGGTGAAGACATAGGGCTAAAGGGGATAGAGGTAAACAGTGATATATATACACAACCTTGCAACAACTGTGTTCTGTGTAGGCTGAATGGGCATGAGAGGAATAGTGGAATATATAAATATTTATAGATGCCACAAATACATTAGAGTTCGAAAGAGGGTATTTGTACATGGGTAACCACAAGGAGGAAGTGGGACAATTGTTGCAAGGAAGGGATTGTGGTCATTGAGATAAAACAAAGTATATGAATTGTTGAATGTAAAACATGATTGTTGTCTGTAAGTGTTCACTCAATTCACACAAAAAAGAGAAAAACATGACCTGATGAAAACAAAATGAATAGACAGTTGCCATTATTGCTATCTTCCAGTTTTTCTAACACACATGTTAATAATTGCCTATGTATTAGAAAAAAAACATAACATAACAATCTTATTTTTAGATTTCCTAATTTTCCTCACTTTTAGGAGTTTTGTGCTTTCTCCAGGTGAATTTGCTTTTACTGTGGTTCATGTTTTGAAATCCAGTGTCTAAAATCAATCAATTATTTCATTAAGTAATATTTGATCACTTAGAATTCATACCAGGAATGGGAATGGTTGAAACCCTCATACGATAATGAAGAATGTCTAAATGAAGCACTTGATGTGATTGTTTTACAATAAATACGCAACCAAATAGTCCTCTCAGCCGTTACTGAATCACAAATAATTTAAACATCAACTTATTGCTTTGGGGAGCTGAAAAGCAAGAGATGCAGCAGATCTAATTGTTTCAAAATTCCCTTTTGATGTCCAAGGGCTTAAAACAGAACCTGATGGGTAATTTTATCTTAGCTAAAGGCAATCAGCTAAGGAAATCATTAACAAGATACTCATTGGTAGTGCTGTGTGCCCACAAAGGGTATTTTATAGCTTAGTCCTTTGAAATATTGCATAAAATTTGGTGACGGGCAACGGATAGCTTGCAGATGCTTCAATGCCCTACAGAATACAAAGATGGATCTGTCTTTCTTGTCTATAACTACAATGGAAGCAAAGCTCACGGAATCCTAATTGCAGTCTCCACAGAACATCTAGAGGAAAGTCTCTTTTGTTTTTTAATTTATTTTACCAGCAAAAACCCAAACTACTCAACATCATGTATTTTAACTTTCTCAGTTTGGACAAGTCTGTGTGTCCATTGAGACAGGAACAAGAACCCTGGGACTCCTATAAGCTGTCTGGAAATAGAAACATGATAAGGGCTTAAAATGGAGGCGTCACCATTCCATTTTGTACAGTGACACAGTAGTAGTCAAACTCCCAGTGACAATTACATTCTATCTTCACCTCAATTCTTTGTGTGGGGTACCATATGATTTGGTTTAAAATGCATTTAATATAATCTGCATTATTGCCCCCTCCTAGTTTGTAAAGCTCCAAAAAATGAAAATCTTTGTTTCTTGTTGAGAAGCAGGCACCTCCGGAGAAAGAGAACATCAGCAGGACTACCCTGTAATACTATATAATGATGGTAATAATGGCCACCATGTATTTTGTGCTTAATCTGTGTCATATACTTAAGCATGTATGATATCCCTGAATCCTTGCAACCTCACTTTACAGATGAGGAAACCAAGGCTCATTGAAGATATACAGTGAGTTAGTGATGGAGCCAGAATTGAAAGCAAGCTTGTCTGATTCTAGAGCCTCTGTTTTTGATCAGTATATGACACTGCCTCACAGCACATAGTTGGAGACCCTGTCAGCAGAAATATGGAGATATATTTCATATGTAGCAGGTAGTAGCCAGCATAACTACATTTGGAACAACCATCTAAATTGCTACAGATTCTGTCCCTTCTCTGTTCACAAACTTTTTAACTATCTAGCATCACACATTTCTTAACCTACAATCCAAAGCCCTTTATGATTTGACTTTACCACCCACATTTCCACACATGTTTCCTCCTATCTTCCTTCACATATTCTCTGACTCATTCATTGATTGAACAAAATTGATTACAGGAGTCCACTAGTTAGTCCATCAGCTGTTGAAAGTGAAATATTCTCTTTCTGCTTCCTTGCCAAACACTAGTGACCTTAAGCAGTTCAAGATCATCAGCTATTAGTCTCCTCAGACTCTGCCAGTAAATGGTCCCTGAGGATTCTTTCATTTAAATGGGTATCACCAAGAGAAACTCCTAAGTGCAGGTACGTAAGTTCTGTATTTCATTCCATAGACATTTAATGGGACTGGGCTGGGTGCTGAGCATTCAAGAAAATCGTAGTCCCTGCCCTCCTTCAGTCTTCAGTCTAGCATATCATGATCTAGCTATTCCCCTGATGTTTTCACCTTTGTAGCCACACTTCTTGAAATGCCTACACTCGTTGCACGCACACCACCTCATCGCCAGTCCATTCCACAAGTCATTGCAAGCTACAATTCCTTCACACTGAAATACTTCTCAATACGTCATCAACTCTCTTCTCTTCTTTAAAACACACGAATCCAAAGGATCTATTTAGTCTGATTTTAGTGACATCTCTGAAATATTTGTTATTACTGACCTCATCAGTCTACTTGAAATTCCCCCTTTCCACCCTTTTCTTGTGTGATGTGACACTGTCCTAGTTTTCGTCTTTATCTTCCCCTACTTTATCATCTGTTTGAGTTCCTCTTAAATATTGGTGAACCCAAAGATTCTGCTCTGAACTCTCATCTTTTCTCACTCTAGACCATTATTCCTCATAGTTGGATCTGGGAACAATTGAGTCACTGTGACATAAAGTATTCAGTAAACATGCAAGTTTATTTGCCCCGTTTACTATCTAAGAATCTCTCAGCACCTGGAATCTGCATTTTTACCAAACACCATAAGTACTTTGAGAGATTTGGTATTTTTCTACATAGAGAGTCAATAGTCTACATAGACATTATTTCTTCAGTTGCACTAATCTTTCCTACGGCTTCCATGACCAACTCTATACTAGGTGTTTGTTGTTGTTGTGAAGTGCCATCGAGTCGATTCTGACCCATAGTGACCCTGGATAGGGTTTCCGAGAGCAGCTGGTGGGGTTGAACCGCTGACCTTGTAGTTCAAATGACTTTGCAGTCTAGCGCATTAACCCACAGCGCCACACTAGTTGTGGGGGATGATAAATTTATAGATAGCAGACAAGGAAGTTGGGAACATTTTCTTGAGGTGGCTCCCATTTTCTCTCTGAAGCAGCGATTGAGGCCATATTCTGAGAATGAAGGCATACATTTGGAGTGGAAAAGAGATACACACCAGACAGGGTAAATATAGGAGGTTTCCTGCATAGGAAAGTATCACGAATAACTCATCTGGTAGTTGGGAGATCTTTCTAAATCAATTCATATGATGAGGCAGAGATCAATCAAGAAATTAAAGTTTTGTCAGGAGGTATCAATAAAAAATATTTCAAGAAGTTGAGGATACTAATATGAATGACGGAAATTCTGGATGGTGTGATCTAGGCTACACAGAAAAGAATAATGATGAGGGGTCCTATTGAGGGCTTGATTTGGTCAAAGTACAGGTGGGATAAAAGCAGAAAATAATGAAGGTGCTGGAAAATTAGTGGTTATTGATAGAGTGGGAAATCTGATTTTAAGATTCTAAGGATGAAGCACTTCTTGGCAATGACAAAGCCATAGGAGTGAGTTGATGAAGATTGGAGAATGGAGAGCCCAGAATGTTGGAAAGCTTGTTCGTGGTGGACATTGAAATCATCAAAAGATAATGGTGTCAGGGCATGGGATGGAGAAGAGGACTGTGAGCCAATGCCTCCAATGAATGAGGGAGAATGGTTAAGAGTTTGGTGGGTGACAGAAGAAGTGATCAGGTCTTTTGTTAACTCAAGAAATTTGTAATATTCAGTGTCAAATTCCTTATTGGGCTATCCAAGATTCTTCATATTCTGACCCCAACCTAAAATTTTTAGCATAGTTTCACTCTATTTACCTTCATAAATCTTCTATTCAAATCCTAATGGGCTATTTGCGATTTCCTAAACAAATAAAACATCCTGTATCATTTCCTCAGCCCTCATTGAACTTCCAAAATATTCTTCTGGAGCCATACCTATATTTTAAGGCTTTTATTAGTTATTTGCATTCATGTCTTCTCCCGTGCTTGAGTATCTGATTCCAGGGATGATGTCATATGCATTTTTGCAATATCCATCTTAAGACATGGTACAGTGCCTTTCACAGTAAACAATTGAGAAATATTTAAATATTCATTGAATATTGACACAGTTTAAAAACTTAACTGAAATATATGTGGGTCAATTCTAGACTTCTAAGTAAGTTAAGAAAATATATATGCTTATGTCTTCATCTTAAAAAAATGAAGTTATGTTTTACGGTTGCAAAATTCTGAAAACTAAACAATGGCATCTGAAGAATCTGTGCAATATCTGGCCAGTAAGATATGGGAGGTTTTGTAAAGATGCAAATGGTCATGATAAATTTAAAAATTTCTTCCAACTCCAAGTACAATACTGAGTTCCTAGAACTTTGTCTTCCCTGTACAAAATGTTATTGACAAGAATGCTTGGAAGTAATCTATATCCTATGAATACATCAAAGCATCATATAAACAGGATGATATGACATAAAATAAAGTGAGACATAAATATCCTCAGTATTATGGTCACTGCACATCATGGTGCCTAACACTGCCACAATTTTTAAGCAGTTTGGAATTCACATTTCATTATGTTTTTGTAACAATATAATACATATACACTTGTATTTCCTGAAGATATGATATCAGCATCTTTGGTAATCTCAGAATGAATTCACTCTTTTTGGAAACCTAAGGTTGTGAAATAAAACAGGTATACTCTCATTTATGATTTTCCCTTTCATTCTAGAGGAATCCATTAATTTATTCAGGAACAATGCTTTTTCTCAGAGCAGTCCTGCAAACACACACATGGGTCAAATCTAACAATAATGAAATCAGAGTCTGATTTTTTTTATTGTCAAGTGTTGCTTGGAATCAGTCAGCTTTGAAATCTTGCTGCTATAGAGGTTTTGTTATAGAGATGGCAATTTGCTAGACATGGCTTTTAACATGAAGATTAGTGTTCTCTCTCCCAGATCAGATGCTTTAGCTCCTAATAAGAGCTATTAGAGGACTTTGGAACATGGATAAGGACAAGGTGTGGAGGTAGCAAAGTTTTAATTGGAAATTGAAGAGGGTCGCATAAGGCTACAGTTATCATTAGAAGAATCATTAGGTGTTGAAATCAGGCCTCTGTTTATATTTAAAGTGAAAACTAAATTCCATATGCAGCCCATCTTGGGGTTCCAAACCAAGTATCAGAAATAATTTAATAACATTCTATTGAAAATACACCTGGAATACTCTCTCGGGAATGATTTATTCAAAGGAGTCCTGAAAGTATCTCACAACTAACTCCTTTGCTTATAAAGAGCTGATACCGGCTATGAAAGCATAGCTTTCAGAAGCATCTGATGATATCACTAGCTGTGGAAGAAGCAGTTATCAGTTCCACCATAAAAATGGTTGCCACCATTTGCTAACCAGAGGATGCCTTTTTGAAAATTATAATAAATAGGAATGAAATTTGCACCATGAAGGCTAGTTGAGAACTGTGAGTTGTGAAACTTACTAGCGGGCTTCAAAAAGTCCGTGGAAGAATGGAATGAAAAGATCATGGAATTTTCCCACAAACTCTTTGAAGCCCTCTTGAGTGTGCAGTGAGAAACGAGACTTCAAAAAGATCATGGAAAAGTGCAAACCAGATTCAGAAGAAGATGTGGAATGAAGGATAACAATGCTGACATCAGATGGATCTTGGATGAAAGCACAGAATAACAGAAAGATGTTTATCTCCGTTTTTATTGATTGTGAAAAGCATTTGACTGTGTAAATCGTAATAAACTACAGATAGGATTAGAAGAATGGGAATCCAGAAACATAATTGAGCTCATGCAGAACCTATGCATAAATCAAGAGGCAGTCATTCAAATAGAATAAGAGGTATACTGAATGGTTTAAAATAAGGAAAGGTGTGTATTGTATTGGGGTTGTATCCTTTCACCATACTTATTCAACCTGTATGCTGAGCAAATAATCTGAAAAGCTGGACTATATGAAGAAGAATATGGCATCAGGATTGAAGGAACACTCATTAACAACCTGCATTATGCAAATTATATAACCTCAGTTACAATAAGGAAAAAGGGCTCCTCAAATACTGTTGACCATGATTATGGGAATGGAGTATTGCTTTCTGGACCTTAATTTGCTGATGGGACACTACTCAAAATGAGAATAAACAGCTGCAAACATCCACTAATATTCTGAACATGGAATGTACAAAGAATGAATCTAGGAAAATTAGAAGTTGTCAAAAATGAAATGCAATGCATAAAAACTGATATCCTAGGTATTAGTGATCTGAAATGGACTGGTATTGCCCATTTTGAATCTAGTAACTATATGATTTACTATGCCAAGAACAACAAATTGAGGAGGAAAGGCATGTCATTCATCATCAAAAAGAACATTTCAATATCTATCTTGAAGTATAATGTTGAATGTGATAGGATCTAGTATTCATATGCCTATAAGGAAGACTAGTTAATGCCACTATTATTCAAATTTATGCACCAACCACTAAAGCCAGTAATGATTAAATTGAAGAATTCTACCAACTTCTTTAGTCTGAAATTGATAAAACACGCAATGAAGTTTTCATTGCTAATTACTGGTGATTGGAATGTGAAAGTTGGAAACAAAAAGGAAGGATCAATAGTTCCAAAATATGGCCTTATTAATAGAAATGATGCTGGAGACCACATGATATAATTTTTCAAGACCAATGATATTGCAAATACCTTTTACAAACAACACAAAAGATGACCTAGACCTCGCCAGATGGTATGAATACATGGAAATCAAATTGGCTACATCTGTGGAAAGAGACAGTGGAAAAGCTCCATATCATCTGCCAAAACAAGGCCAGGGAGACTGTGGAACAAACCATCAATTGTTCATATGCAAGTTCAGGCTGAAGGTGAAGAAAATGAAAACAAGTCCACAAGAGTCAAAATATGACCTTGGACATATCCCACCTGAATTTAGAGACCATTTCAAGAACAGATTTAATGCGTTAAACAACACTAAAGAACAAAGACCAGAAGACCAGAAGTGATATGGGATGAAATCAAGAACATCATACATAAAGAAATCAAAAGGCATTAAAAAAAAAAAAGCAGGAGAGAAAGAAATGACCAAAAGGGATGTCAAAAGAGAATCAATCTGAAACTTGTTCAAGATGCTAAAGAGATTGGAAGAAATGAAAAAGTAAAAAAGTTGAACAGAAAATTTCAAAGGGAAGCACAAAAAGACAAAGTCAAGTATTGTAATGAAATGTACAAAGACCTGAAGATAGAAAACCAAAAGGGAAGAACAAGCTCATCATTTTTCAAGCTGAAAGAAATGAAGAGAAAGGCATCACAATAATAGAAAAGCATAGAACAATATCCCTCATGAATATAGATGCAAACATTACTTACTAAGCTTTAGCAAACTGAATCCAGCAATAAGTAAAAACCAATCTCTGGATTCAATGCAATTCAAATCAAAATCAAACTCCAGCAAGCTTTCTGTAGATTTTAACTAGCTGATTTAAAATTTATATGGAAATGCAGACAACCTAGAATAACTAAAATAACTTTAAAAAATAAATAAATAAAGTTAGAGGGCTAATGCTACCAGTTTTAAAGTATTAATATAAAGTGAACACAATTAAGGCAGTTTGGTATTGGTACAAAGATAAACAAATAGATCAATGCAACAGAATAGAGTCCAGAAATAGTTGAACATACTTTTTATAGAAGTACAAAGGCAATTCAGTAGGAGAAAGAGAATTTTCATCAAATGTTGCTAGAAAAATTGGACAACAATATGCAAAAATATAAACATCTACTCAAACTTTCCACCACTCTTCTGTCAGTTTGCCATGCTGTGGTGACTTGTGTGTTGCTATGGTGATGGAAGCAATGCCACAGGTATTTTCAATTCTAGCCAGGGCACCCAAGGTGGGCAGGCTTCAAAGGAGCTTACTGCTAAGACTAGGAAGAAGGAGAGGAAGATTACTTCTGAATGTCTATCCACTGAAAACCTTATGAATAACAACAGAACATTTTCAGATATTTTTCCCTCATATTGGAAGGCACTCAAAATATGACTGAGGAAGAGCTGCCTCCTTAAAGTAGAGTTGACCAAGATGATGCAACGCAAATGGAGGAAAGCTTGCAGGACCTTCAATTACTGATGGGGCACAATTTAAAAGGAGAAGAAATAGCTACAAATATCCATCATTAAGAATTGGAATGTAGACCGTAATAATGATAACTTTAGGAAAATTTGAAGTCATAAAAAATAAAATGGAGCACATAGAGATCAATATCATAGGCATTAGTGAGCTGAAATTGACTGGTTTGGATAGTTTTGAATCAGACGCTAGGGACTACAAATTGAAGAGGTTTGGCAATGCATTCATCTGAAAAAGAGCATTTTAAAATCCATACTGAAGTACAATGCTGTCTGTGATAGGATAATACACATGACTATGTCTAAAAGGAAGACCAATTAATACGATTATTATTTAAATTTACTCACAAACTACCAAAATTATAGATGACGAAATTAAAAATTTCTACCAATTTCTTCAATCTGAAGTTGATCAAACATGCATTCAAGGTGCATTGATAATTGCTTGTGATTGGAATATGAGAGGTGGAAACAAAGAGGAAAGATCAGTAGTTGGAAAATATGACCTTGGTGATACAAATGATACTGGAGATCACATGATAGAATTTTGCAAGACAAATGATTTATTCATTACAAATACCTTTTTTCAATAACATGCACAAAGACTATACACTTGGACTTCACCAGATGAAATACTCAGGGATCTAATTGACTGCATCGGTTGGAAGAAACCATGAGGAAGCTCAATATCATCAACCAAAAGTTCAGGCTGAAATTTTAAAAAATTAAGTAAAGTTCACAGGTCCACAAGAGACAAAATATGAATATATTGAATATTTTGTTGTTGTTGTTGTTAAGTGCTGTCTAGTTGGCTCCAACACATAGCAACCATGTGTAGGGTTTCCAAGGAGTGGCTGGCGGGTTTTAACCACCGACCTTGTGGCTCAAATTGACCTTGCAGCCCAGTGCTTAACCTACATCGCCTAGAGACCAGGACTCCATATTGAATATATCCCATCTGTATGTAGAAACCATCTCAAGAACAGATTTAAAGCATTAGACACTAGTGACTAAGACCAGAAGAGCCATGGGATGTCTACAAGAATATCATGCATGAAGAAAGCAAAAGATCATTCAAAAGACAGCAAAGAAAATAAACACCAAATGGATGTAAGAAGAGACTCTGAACCGCACTGTTTAAGGTAGAAAAGCTAAAGTGATTGCAAGAAATAATAAAGTAAACAAATTGAACAGAAAATTTCAAAGGACAGTTAAAGTAGACAAAAGTATATAATGAAGAAAGTGCTGTATTGGCAGCGGCAGAGACAGAACCATGTAGGAAAGGCTCCATGGGGAAGGAATTGAAAACCTAGAGAAGCTGCATTCACCGAACAACACCAGAGCTCTGGATCTAGCAGAAGGTGCAGGGCATCGGTTTCCCGCATGCGCAAGTGGAAACATCACGGTATAAAGGAAAATACTGTGATTTAGATATCACCGGAGACAGAACTCTCTTTGTGGCCACCCGGCAGTGGCAGCGTTCAGAGGGCGGGGCTACAGCCTGACTGGCACAGGGAACCCGAGTTAAAAGTTAAAAGCAGCACAGTGACATTTGCAAAAGGAGGTGGGGGTGGGGGTGGGTGATGGCGGGATTCTACACATTTTTTCCTTCTCTTCCCTGTGGTGCCTTCTTTGCTCAGCCTGGACGCCTTCATGAGGGAGGGTGTGCACCCCCCAAAAAAAAGTCCAGCGCTGAGCTCACAATTTTCCCAGGGAACAGAAAGAAAGAGCTTGACGGCTATTTTTGACGCCAGCCTCAGGGTCTTAGCCCTAAAATTAACTTGTGCAGGACCCTTTATTCCAGTCTATCTAGAAAGGAAAAAGCAGGCCCATCAGGCTTAACAGACAAACCATATGAACAATCTGTAAAACCACAACATAAAAGGACGCAACTATCTCGAGAATTATGCTGTGCACATGCAGATATATAACTGACCTTCAGAGACAAAAATAGTAGACAATCTTTCTCCCATTAACTTCTCAATATCTACCTGCACACCTCTATGGCGGTGACTAGAGGAGGGGCCTGAGCGAGCAGACACCCCCACCCACTGCTGGAGGCTTCTACAGTGCACACACACTGCCTGTGTAGCAAGACAACTGGACAGTCAGCCACAGTTTTACTTTTGTTTCAAAATGGTGGTTTTTGTCTCTGATTTTATGTTGCTTCTGCTTTGGGTCCTTTTGATCACACATTTTTCCTTGAGGTGGGAGCTTTTTCTCCCTATGTTACCCAAGAAGAGACAGCAATCGTGGCCATATAGCAAAGCTACAAGCATACCCCATAATATTTCACCATTAGACAAGAGCCAAATAACAGCTGCTAAGCATTACATGCAAAACGGAAATCCTATTCCCTGATCATATCCACCAGGAGACACCCAGTAAGCTTAATAACACAGCAACAAACATCCATTTAAGCATTAAAACCCCACATAACTACTGGAAATGATGAACAAAAACAACAAAAGATATCAAAACATGTCCAAAACCAGTAAAGAGTAACTGAGACAAATGAGCTAGAGGCAGACACAGACTTTCCAGAAGAGGAAGAGCAGGTTTTGGATTTGCCTGAGAAGGAATTCAGAAGAATGATATGGAAACAAATTCAAATGCTTCGAAAGGAAAAAAACAAAGAAGAAGTCAGGAAAGTACTACAAGAGCAATAAAACAAGAATACATGGAAACTGAACAATACCCTATTGAAAAGCGACTGGGTAAAAGAAGAAATTAAACGTGAATTCATAAAATTCCTAGAAACAAACAAGAATGAAAACACAACATACCAAAATCTTTGGGACATGGCAAAAGCGGTGCTGAGAGGACAATTTATTGCAATAAATGCACACATCCAAAATGAAGAAAGAACCAAAACTGACACATTAACACAGCAATTCCAACAATTAGAAGCAGACCAACAGAGGGAACCTACAGTCACCAAAGGAAAATAAATAATAAAGATAAGAGCAGAAAGAAATGAGATGGAAAACAGAAAAATTATAGAAAGAATCAAGAGTACAAGAAGCTAGTTCTTTGAAAGGATTAATAAAATTGACAAACCATTGGCAAACCTAACAAAAGAATAACAAATAACTCACATTAGAAACCACATGGGCGATGTCACAATGGAAAGAAATGAAAACAAAAGGATAATAACAGAATACTATGAAGACTTGTACTCCAACAAATCTGAAAACTTAGAAGAGATGGATGCACTTTAGAAAAACACAAACTACCAAAACTTACATAGAGTGAAGTAGAAAACTTAAACAGACTCATAACAATAGAAGAAATTGATCAGGTCATAAAAAAACTCCCAACCAAAAGAAGTGAGTTCTACGAAACATTCAGGAAAGAGCTGTCACCAATTCTACTAAAATTATTCCAGAATATAGAAGAGGAGGGAAAACTTCCTAATACTTTTTTTAAAAATGTTTGATTGTGAATTATGTGATAGTTTACATGGGAGAACATTAGTTTTATATTCATCCTATCGTATAGTGTTTCATTTCCATGGTTACAATACCCTCCATGCATCATCAACACCCTGCAAGCCTGCCTCTGGTCATCAGCACACAGTCCCTCTGCCTCTCTGGATCTAAAGTCCCCAGCCACTCCATCTCTCTGTGTCATCATCTCTGCCACCATCTCTGGCATCACTTCTCTGGGTAGGGTCCCGCTCTCTGCTCTTCTCCCTTGATGGTCTCAGGTACCTCTCTCTGCTCCTAGACTGCAAAGTTAATCACTCCCTCCTTGCTACAAAATGTCTACCTTTACATTTCCAACCCTCACAATCAGTCCTGATAACAATTATTCACTATTGTATCACAAGAGACCTATTT
>NW_006408569.1:3012423-3034407 GCF_000296735.1 Chrysochloris asiatica
CTTCTCCCCATCATAGAGTTCTTTAACCATTTAAATCCAAATAGAGATCAGAATATGATCTTGTATCATTTCTGCATTCTCAGAACAAAGTTTCACTCACAGATTCCAAGTTACTATGGCATTCAAAATATTCACAGGACAAGACAGAGGTGAAATATAATAGTGGATATATTCTAGTGGTTATGTTGTTTTCTCTATTTTTTTAATGTCCTATAAAGGAGTTCTGGTAGCCAAGTAGTTAAGAATCGGGTTGCTAGCGTCAAGGTTGGCAGTTCGAAATGACCAGCTGTTCCGCAGAAGAAAGATGAGGCTTTCTGCTACCGTAAACATTTGCAGCCTTGGAAACCCTGTGCAAGGTCAATTTATGAGTCGGAACTGACTCCATGGCACACAGCCACCACTGGGCATTCCAAACTAGCAACTTTACCCAGAGTGAGGGAATATAAATGTTTACTGTGTGCTGGTGGTGGTGGTTATGTGCCATGGAGTCGGTTATAATTCCTTCAAGAAGCATTTGAAACAATCCAGTGATTTGGGCCCAAAGGCTGTATACACAGCACTGAGACTTCCTTCTTGAGCTGGTGGTAATGGCATCTCCCTGATGCCCACCAGAAGGATCTGGAGGCTGGGGCCTCTGTGGAGGTCACAGCTGCTGGCTGGTGCAGAAGGATTTAATCTCTCCGCAGATGGGATTAGCACAGAGCGGACAACCCAGCGTCAACTGCTTCGAGCAGCACTCGTACTGGATGTGCATGAGCACGAAGTTGGCCAGGGCCTTAGAGAACAATGGATTTCCATTCAGATACTCCGTTCATCTAATATTTTCCACTCCACACTTGTTTGCTAGAATTTAAGAGAACTCGATATCCAGTTTCAATGTGATCTCTTGTAAACGCTACTGGAACCAACAGGATATTCTTTCTGCCCCTTTCGCAGAGCCCTCTATGGTCTTGTATGTTTGAGGGCCCAGCCAGGGCATAGGCTCAACTTTGGACAGCCACATCTGTCAGTAAGGATTGGGGTAGCCCAGCTTATCCATAACTTTTTGGACAGTAGCTGCAACCTCTTGAGATAAGGGTCCTCTCTGTTGACCACAGACATTGGCAGTGAGTGGGCAGGAAAGAGAAGCACCACCTCATTTCTTTTTTCTAGTGGAAAATGGTCCAGTTCTTTGAGAATGTGGTCTGCAAAGCACTGGATGAGGAGGGGATGTGTGGGCCACATGTCAATGGCGCTCCACTTCATCGCTGGCCACTTCCCCACTTCACTGTAGTATTTTAAAGTGGCATTTAAGCTACTGCCTGTGGTGGAGCAGCTGTACTGTGGATACTGTGTGAAGGCAATCGCCATTTTGAGTCTACCTCTCTCCATTTCTTCAATTGTTTCTTTGGTTAAAGGATGAACATACCAAAATCCAATATCATATTAGTGAGGGGATGTGTTGGGGGCATCTCATCCAGCAGCTTCACCATCCCTTCGCCTTGCTTGGACAGTCAAATCTTGATGAGGGACCTGCCTCCAATCCTCTGATACTGCTCTTGGATTCTGTGGGTTTGGCGTTTGGCAATGATTGATGTTGTTGTTAAGTGCCATTGAGTCAATTCTGACCCACAGCAACCCTGTATAGGGTTTCTGAGGAGCAGCTAGTGAGCTTGAACTGCCAACTTTGCAGTAGAAACGGCTTTGCAGTCAGCGCACTAACCCACAGCATCACACCAGCACCAGCTTATTTTGCAGTGGCAGCATCATGAGGTTCCGGTCTAAGAAGAGCCTGAGCAGGAAGTCAAGCACCAATCCGAGGGTTTCAGGGCCTCCCATGTTCAGCATCAGCACCCTGTTCTGGGCTTTTCGCTGGTTGGACTTGAGATTTTGTGCTTTTGACCCGTTTGGTTGCTTCTGAGGCTGCTTCTGCCTCTGCCCCTGAATGGCACTTCCACTGCTGCTGCACCCTCAAGCCACCGGCCACCAGTCGTGGAGAAGAGCGCCCGCAGTACGCAGGGCCATAGCCATGTTGGTACCCACTGGAAGTACTACTGGAGACATCGGCAGAGCTGGGCTCCTGCCAGCGGCAGCACACTCAGCTGTCCTCATGAGGCTGTTACACACCGCCGCAGCGAACCTCTGGACCGCCTTCCATCTTCTGATGCTCTCTGCATCATTCAATATTTTATCCAAAGAATTATTTAGTGTTGCAAGTTACGGCTTTATTTTTCCCCTCAGTTCTTTCAGATTGAGAAATGCTGAGCATGTTCTTTCCTTTTGGTTTTGTGATCTCCTGATCTTTTCATTTTTCATTATACTATTTGGCTTTGTCTTCCTGAGCTGTCCTTTGAGAAAATTTCTGTTTAGGTCTTTAACCTCCTTGTTTCTTCCATTTTTTTTTTTTAACATTTCTACTCTGGAGAGCAAGTTTCAGAGTCTCTTCTGGCATCCATTTTGGTCTTTTCTTTCTTCCTTGTCCTCTTAGTGACCTTTTGCATTCCTCCAGTATAATGGTCTTGATGTCATCCCACAACTTTGCTGGTTTATGGTCATTAGTGTCTAATGCATCAAATCTATTCTAAAGATGATCCTTAGATTCAGGTGGGATATGTTCAAGGTCATATTTTGGCTCTCATGAACTTGTTTTCATTTTGTTCATCTTCAGCCTGAGCTTACATAGGCTGCCCCTAGCTTTTTTTTGGCTGATAATATGGAACGTTTTCACCATCTCTTTCCACAGATGTAGTCAATGTGATTGCAGTGTATTCCATCTGGTGAGGTCCATGTGTATAATTGTCTTTTATGTTGTTTAAAAATGGTATTTACAATGAAGAAACCATTGGTTTTGCAAAATTCTATCATGCTATCTCCAGCATCATTTCTATCACCAAAGCCATATATTCCAACTACTGATCTTTCCTCTTTGTTTCTAGCCTTTGCATTCCAATCACCATTAATTATCAATACATCTTGATGGTATCTTTGATCAATTTCAAACTGAAGAACTTGGTAGAATCCTTCAATTTCATCATCACTGGCTTTAGTGGTTGGTGCGTACATTTTTGAATAATAATAAAATAATAATATTTGAATAATAGTGGTATTAACTGGTTTTCCTTGTAGACATATAGATATTAACCTATAACAGACAGCATTATACTTCAAGATATATCTTGAAATGCTCTTTTGGATGATGAATGTGATGCCATTCATTTTCAATTTGTCATTCCTAGCATATAAACCATGTGATTGTCAGTTTTAAAATGACCAATATCAGTCCATACATAAAGTCACTATACCAAAAATAAAAGGTTGATGTTCAATAATTTCAAGAGGTAGAATATGAGCAAAAACCAAATGTATTGAAGAAAGAAGTCTAAGGTGCACTGAAGGCATTGGTGAAGAACAAGGATCTGGGAATTGGTGTGATACAAATTGAAATCTTTCAACAAACTGATGCAGCACTGGAGGCATTCACTCATCTACACCAAGAAATTTGGAAGACAGTTTATCTTGTCAATTGATTGGAAGAGATCCATATTTGTGCCCATTTCAAAGAGAGGTGACCCAACATAATAGGAAAATCATCAAACAACATCATTAATATCACATGCAAATGAAATTTTGCTGAAGATAATTCAAAGACATCTGCAACAGTACATTGAAAAAATTATTAGGAAAAACACAAAACAAAAATGGGAGTATGACTGGCTACTACAAGAATAAGCATGCTATTCACCTGGAAGCCATCAAGGCAAGCAATCAAGTTACCTCTAAGACTGAAACTCAAAGGGAACACATGAGCATGCATGTAAGCTTGCTGGTGACCACATTGGTCTACTGGTGAGTGGAAAAAAGGGAAAGAAAGCAATGAAGAAATGGTCTGAGTTCAACCACATTTCACAGACTCCCATGGACCTGGAGATGAGAGAGAGAACAGGAAGGGCTGGTTGGTCTGAAGTGTGATGAGACCTGGGGACGCATGTGCCCATGGAGAAGGATACAGACACAGAGGGCTAGAGCTGAGAGTGAAGCATCCAGCCTATATGAAGTGAGAGGCGGTGCACAATAACACCCAAAGTTGCAGATAGTACCCATTTGAACTAACCTTGATGAAGAAGTACATGGCATCTGGATTGGAGGAAGACTCATTAACAACCTTTGATATGCAGATGATACAACCTTGCTTGCTGAAAGCAAAAAGAACTTGAAATAACTTACTGATGAAAACCAAAGACGTTGGTATGGTTTGCACCTCAATGTAAAGAAAACAAAAATCAACACAACTGGACCAATAAATTGCATCATGACCAATTGAGAAATATTGAAGTTGTCAATATTTCTTGGATCAACCATCAACACTCATGGAAACAGCAGTCAAGAAATCAAACAACATATGGCATTAGGCAAATCTGCTGCACAAGATCTCTTTAAAATGTTCAAGAGCAAAAATGTCAGTTTGAGGACAAAGATGCAACTGACCCATGCCATGGTATTTTTAATATCCTCATATGCATGTGGAAGTTGGACAGCAAATAAGAAGACTGTAGAAGAATTGATGCAGTTGAGTTATGGTGTTGGAGAAAAACATTTAAGGTTTCATGACTGGCAGAAATATATGTTAGATAAAGTACAACCAGAATTCTCCTTAGAAACCAAGGTGGCCAGATTTTGTCTCTCATAATATGGACATATTACTAGGAGGAACCAGTCCCTGTAGCAGAACACCATGCTTGGTCAAGTAGAGGGTCAGCAAGTAAGAGATGGATTGACACAGTAGCAGCTTCAACTGGCTCAAGCGTAGCAACAATTGTAAGGATAGCCCAGGATCTGGTGGTGTTTGGTTCTGTTGCTATGGGTCAAAACTGACTCAATGACTCCTAACAATGGGCTAAATATTATACGATAAAGGATGTACCAAAAAAAAGATGGACAATACACACAGTTACTGTACCAAAAAGAATTGATTGATACTCAACTATTTCAATAGGTACCATATGATCAAGAATTGATGGTATTGAAGGAAGAAGTCCAAGATGCACTGAAAGAACTTGTGAAAAGCAAGCCTCCAGGAATTGATGGAATACCAATTGACATATTTCAACAAACTGATGCAGCACTAGAGGCACTCATTTGTCTATGCCAAGAAATTTCTAAGACAGCTTCCTGGCCAACTGATTGGAAGAGATCTGTATTTGTGCCCATTCCAAAGAAAGCTGTCACAATAGAATTTGGAAGTTATTGCATAATATTAGTGATATCACACACAAGTAAAATTTTGCTGTAGATAATTTAAAAAATTACAAAAACACAAAACAAAAATGGGAGTATGACTGGCTACTGCTGCAAAAGACCTCTTTAAAGTACTAAAGAGCAAACATGTCAGTTTGATGACTAAGATGTGTCTGACCCAAGCCATGGTATTTTCAATAACCTCATATGCATGTGGGAGTTGGACAATGAATAAGGAAGACCACAGAAGAATCGATGCATTTGAATTATGGTTTTTGAGAAGAATATTGAAAGTACGGTCAGAATGTTCCTTACAACAAGGATAGCAAGACTTTGTCTCTCATACTTTGGACATGTTGTCAGGAAGCACCAGTCCATGGAGAAAGACATAATGCTTGGTATAGTGAAAGGTCAGTGAAAAAGAGGAAGACTCTGAAGGAGACGGAGGACACAATAGTAATAGTAATGGGCTCAAACATAACAATAATTGTGAGGATGGGGCAAGATCAGGCAGTTTTAGTTCTGTTGTGCATAGGGTCACTACGAGTAGGAACTGACTTGATGGCACCTAACAACAACAAAAAAATCCAAACTTTTACTCAAAATAGATCATTGACTTTAATGTAAAACCTAAAACTAAAACCATGAGAAAATCGTTGTGAGCTTGAGTTAGGCAAAGGTTTTTTGGATACGATGCCAAAAACAGAAGTCACAAATTAACAAATAGGTAAGTCAGATTTCATCAAAATTTTAAACTTTTGCTATTCAAAGGTACTATTAAGAAAAACAAAACAAAACATACAAACCACAAAAAGGGAGAAAATAATTACAAGTCAATTATTTGTCAAGGGACCTGTATATCAAGCTCAACACAACGAATACAATTTAAAAATGGGCAAAAGTATATAAAAAATGACAACTAAGCCACAAAAATAAGTTCATTGGCTGCTAGAGAAATGAAAATTCAACTTTGTTGTGACAATACTGAAAAACGCGAGATGAAAAGCCAAAGGAAAAGAAGAAATTGAGAGGAGAAAGGAAGTCAGTGGACGAAAGGAAAAGAAATAAGAGAAAAGAGGAGAAAAAGATGGGTGAGATTTCAAAAGAGAGAATGTGAGAGATGGAAGGAAGAGAACAGAAAATCCTTTTCGCATGGCAATATACAGGTATGACAGAATTAGAATGGGACTTATTTTCTCACTCCATAAGACAGAAGTTGCCCTAGCTTCTTTTCTCCCTCCTCTCTCTAGTGGGATTCCAATGCAGGGTCATGGACCAAAATCTCTGCATGAGTTTCAAAAGCTATGATTTTCGAGTTAGCTGCCTCTGGGGTTTGATATCAATCAATCCATGTTGAGCAGTCTTTTGCAGTTGGTATTTTGTAAGAGAAAATCAATTTGAATATAGACAAGGCATCAAATGCTTCATTCGATTAGACAAAAAGCTAGATAAACCCCCTGCATGAATTAACAATTTAGAATGACATCTTACATGTGCGTAATTCTAGTTTATTGCACATTGTTTTCTCTCTCTCTCTCTTTTTTTTTTTCCTTCTTAAAGTCATAGAACACAATTTCATATGTTGCTGTTGTAGTCTCAGGGAAAGACTCCTCAGTGGGGAGACAAGGGAGTAAAGATCTTTCATAAGGTTGAAAATTGTCATTGTTATTGAGTGCCATCAAGTCGGTTCGGACTCATAGGGACGCCGTGTAGAGTTTCCAAGGAGTGGCTGGTGAACTTGAACCATCAACCTTGTGGTTCAAACCATCCTTGCAGTCCAGCTTTGTTATCAAGTGCCATTGAGTCAATTCTTGCCCATAGCAACCCTGTATAGGGTTTCTGAGGAGCCACTGGTGAATATGAACCGCTGACCTTGTGGTTCATACCGACTTTGCAGTCCAGTGCATTATCCCACAACACCACACCAGGACTCCACAATCCAGTGTAGGAGTACAAGATTTCCCATCCCTCCATTTGTTTTACTACAATGACTGATCTGGGAATTTAGGATGGGTTTTCAGAGGTTTGTTTTTGTTTTCTGTTTTTCCTTCCAGCCTTTCTACAGTAGGACAAATGTCAACTAAAAATTTTCAATAATGGTCATCATATTATCACAATGTGCTTGATTGATGCCAAGTTTTGTGGTCTGTGGTTTCTTTAGATATTCCCTTTAGGGGCCTCTGTTACATTAAACAGGTAATTTTAAAGTAACAAACAAGCAAAAGCTTACACACACCATTTGAATAGGCAAACAGCACCGAGTGGTACCAGTGGCCATATCTTGTTGTGGTTTAGGACACATTGGCTTGTCCAGTAGCAGGTCCAGGGCCAGGTTATCTGTTGGCATGTGGATCCATCCTAAGGTCCAGTTCAGATGTAAGGGTTACCCCAGCATCCTGGTACCCAGGAGCATGGTTCTTGCTTCCCAGCTGAGGTCATCATCAGTTGGCTGCTATTAGAGTGGCTGCTTTCAATATATCATCTTCTCAGGATCAGAGACATAGCTGCTCTCACATGGACCCTGGCCTCAGAGAAGTCCTAATGATTGAACTGTGGTAAGTACTCTCTATTTGCTATTACCCTCCCCATAGATACCACTCTAGTATTGCTCCAGTAAGGTTCTAAATTGGTCATCCTGAACTCTGCTTCCCATCTCACACTTCAACTTTCCAGAGAAGTTTCAAGGGTCACTGTGTGTCTGCTGCAAGTGCTTCAGCAACCTCCCTGACAGTGGTGCCTCTGCTCTACTCTAGGGCTGCTGGCATGAGGCCTTGGAGGCAGACGTGTTCTGCTGGGATGGAAAATAGAACCCTTCTAGGAATGACTGAGGGAGATTCCAGGTGAGCCAGGCTGCCACTGCCAGTGGCAAAACTCAGGAGAATCAGTATACCCTGTTGTTTGCTCACTTGGGCACCTTAGTGTAGACGATTTGGGTGAAGAATGCAACTTCAGGGGTAATAAAAAGCCATTTGTATACTTCTTGGCCAATATCATTATGCAAGAGGCAGCTTAACAGTTGAGAGCACCAATTTTGAAGCTGGTCCTTCTTTTATCCCAACTCTGACCTGAACAAGTTACTTATCTTTTTGTGCCTCAATATCTTTATCTATAAAATAAATATAATAATCATACTTACCTTGCAAGATAGCTAATACATAGCATTAAGAACAGGGACTGGACATTTTATTATAAGTATGATATATATTGCTGATTATTATCATAGTCCTTGGTGACTTGTCATGACCTCTGTATGTATGTTCAAGGCCACATTGAGTGCCATACGCCAACACAGAGACACACACACTTTTAAAAATTCACTTAGAAGAATCTGAGGCTCATACCAGTTTCATGACTAAAGTCTGAGATTGGGAAACATAATGTCATCCTAAAACCAAACAACTAGTTTGTCAATTCCTGATGGACATTAACCAGTTCACCTTGGCTGAAGCAAATTGTTCTGCCTTTCTCTTTTAAAGGAAGGAGATGAATTCAGCCCGGTCGTAACACACTTAGAATGGACAGATTATTGTGCTCCTTACATTTGGCATTTGGGGAGATATGACTCTTTAAAAACACTTACATAAAACGATTGCCCTTTAAACTCCAAACTAACAATTTGGTGAATTACTTTAATATTTCTAGGTGCTCTGATAACTTAGAATAATTTGGGCAGCCACACTAATGGGCAAAAAACTGGATGGAAATAGAAATACTGAATTCACAACCTAGGACAAAGTGTCCACACTCGATCCACACTATCTCCAAAGCATTTCTGTTCTTTTAATATTATGTTTAGTACTAAAGCACAATATTATTTGAAGTGCTAAGAATTGAATGACACAACATCCAAAAGAAATACTATTATGGAACAAGAATCTAAGCAACAATCTGCCTAAAAGGAGCACTAAGCTAAACCCTGGTAACTGACTTGTCATTAGTAGCAATTATACTGAGGATGGAAAAGGAACTGTCACTGAGCCTCTCGTATGTGCTAGGCTCTATACATACACGATTGCATTGCTTCCTCACAACACTCCATACTATATCATGTCCATTTTGAAGATGTGGAACTGAGGTTCAGAAACGTTGTTGAACATGCCTAAGTACACCCAACCAAGAAGTGACCAGGCTATGGTCTGAAATCTGAGTTTAATGTCAGAGCCTGGATTCTTTTTTACTATACTCTCCCACCAGTTCAAAAGCTATGCTTCATAAGCCAATGCTCACTGGAAAGACTGAAAACTGTGTGCTCCCTGCCAGTAGAATAATTGTTCTAGAAGTCTCACATTGCCCTTGGACTCCTAGAGTATATGCAAGGGTTGAGGTGAGAGCTACAGTGAGAGGCGCCATGGTCAGCAATGTCTGAAAGAAATAGCATCAAGGACATAGTGAAGGTCATATGATAACACTTTATGAAATCAATTTTGAAACGGAATTATTAGATCTATCCACGAATGAATGAATAAAGACCATAGAAGACTAGAAGAGTTGTGGTGTTGAAGGAGACTATTAAAAGTACCATGGACTGTCAAAAGAACAAACAGATCTGTATTGAGAGAAGTACAGTCAGAGTGCTCCTTAGAAGCTAAGATGGCGAGACTTCGTCTGTCACACTTCAGATATATTATCAGGAAGGATTAGTCCCTGGAAAAGGACATAATGCTTGGTTAAGTGAAGAGTCAGCTAGAAAGAGGAAGACCCCCCCCCCAATGAGATGAATTGGCACAGTGGCAGCAGGGCTGAAGTATAGCAACAATTGTGAGATTGGCACAGGACCAGGCAAAAATTTTGTTCTGTTGTGTATAATGTTGCTCTGAGTCGGTAGCAACTTATTGTCAACTAACAACAATAGTCTGTGATTTTAACCCTTTACCTGGATTTGATCTACTCAGCTATGGCACAAGTAGAAATGTAAACTACTGGTCATTTTATTTGACTCACTAAAATACTGGAAACAGCACTAGATTTGGGACTAGTTGCAGCCCTATCACTGCTCTAAGGAATTCAGAGTTTTCTCTGGGCTTTAGTTTCCTCTGTAAAAACCAAAGTGGGGAATGGCACTTCTGAAATGATGGGGCAAAGAGCTCAGTGAGCCCTCTTCCCTACAGAAAAAGAATTACATAAAACAATTATTTAAAGTCTTCAGATATTCTAATATAAAGATAGAAAATGGAGAAACATTGATTCAAGAAAATTAACTAAATTTTGTCTTTCCCATCCTTATAAGTTCCATGCTATGGATGCTCTAACCTGTGCATGTGCAACAAAGACAAGCTTCTTCTTCCTAGAGCTCCTAGTCATTGGGTATCATTTCACCCCACGAAGGGAAAACTCAGAAGTTGCTAGAAATTGAAATTGTTGGGCCTCACCCCAGAACTACTGGATCATACTCCCAGGGGGGATGGGATGGGAGGAGAAATCTTATTCAGATGCATCCCAAAGTTTGAGAACCACTGCTATTTAGAAGTAAAAATAAATAAACAACAACAAGAAAGAACAATTTGGGTAAATCTCATATAATGAAGATATACAAAAGGAGACAGACACAAAATAGCAATATTATATGACTTCATTTTTATAGACAACTGGAAGCTCTCTGATCAGTAGCTGGGGCATTCAGAAGGCTCACTTCATTTATTTTCCTTCCTATGGATTACTTTCCTGAGTCTCTCTTGTCCAGTGTCAGAATTCTGTTTGTATTTAATTTTTCAGTACAATTTAAGACAGGAGGGTAAATCTGGTCTTAGGTACATCGTCATTAGGGAGTGTGGTAGCTCCATACTATAATTGGACTACCAACCACAAGAAATGAATCTTGGCTGAAAGCAGAGAATATCAGAAAGATACTTTATTGACTATGCAAAGGCTTTCGATTGTGTGGATCATGACAAGCTATGGACAACATCGCGAAGTATGAGTATTCCAGAACACTTAATTGTGCTCATGAGGAATCTGTACCTGGACAAGAAGCAGTTGTTCAAACAGAACATGAGAACACTGAATGGTCTAAAATTTAAAAAAAGGTGTATTCTTTTTACAACAAGGTTGTATTATTTCACCATACTTATTCAACCTGTATGCTGAGCAAATAATTCAAGAAACTGGTTTCTATGAAGAAAAATGTGGCATCAGGATTGGACGAAGACTCATTAACAACCTGCAATATGCAGATGATACAACCTTGCTTGCTGAAAGTGCAAGACGACTTAAAATACTTACTGGTGAAGATCAAAGACTTCGGTATGGATTGCATCTCATTGTAAAGAAATCCTCACCACTGGACCAATAAACAGCATTCTTATCAATGGAGAAAAGATTGAAGTTGTCAAGGACTTCATTCTTCTTGGATCAACTATTAACACTCAAGGAAGCAGCAGTCAAGAAATCAAATGACATATTGCATTAAGTAAATCTGTTGCACAATACCTATTTAAAGTGTTCAAGAGCAAAGATGTCAGTTTGAGGACTAAGGTGCGCCTGACCCAAGCCATGGTATTTTCAATAACTTCATATGCATGCGAAAGCTGGACAGTGAATAAGGAAGACCTTAGAAGAATTGATGCCTTTGAGTTACGGTGTTGGAGAAGAATATTGAAAGTGCCACAGGCTGCCAAAAGAACCAATAGATCCGTTTTGGAAGAAATGCAACCAGAGTGCTCCTTGAAGGCCAAGATGGCCAAATTTTGTCCTCATACTTCGGACATATTGTCAGGAGGAACCAGTTGCTGGAGATGGATATCATGCTTGGTAAGATCAGAGAAAAAGAGGAAGATCCCAACGAGATGCATTTGCCAAGTGGCAGCATCGATGGACTCAAGCGTGGCAAGAGTAGTGTTGACCCAGGATCGGGCAGTGTTTTGTTCTGTTGTGCTATGGGTTGGTACCGACTCGATGGCACCTAACAACAAACCAACCACAAGATCTGCAATTCAATACTGCCAGTTGCTCCGCGGGTGAAAGATGAGGCTTTCTGCTCCTGCAAAGATTTTAAAACCTCAGAAACCCTATACAGGGTTGCTATGAGTCAGAATCAACTTGAAGGCACTTAACAACAATATCTATACAAAGTACGAAAACAGGTAAAACTATTATTTTAGAAGTCATGATTTCTTTTTTTAACCCTTAAGTGGCAGTGAAGGACTAGGAATGGACATGTTGTAGTCTTCTGGGGTTTTAGAGATGTTGCTTCTTCATCAAGTTGCATTCCGTTTGTAAAAATGTATCCTTGTGTACACTTATAATTTGTGCATTTACCAAAAAAAAAAACAAACTAAAAATCATGAGTGAGTGAAATCTGAACTGGTCCAGGTTCGCCTGCCACTGGCACAACACTCAGACTAATCAATATCTCTTTTCCCATCCTTTTTATCTTAAGCTGGTTATTTCTTTCAGAGTACCAATGGAAAAATGAACACCACACTTCTGGTTTCCTGAAAGAGAAACGATGAAAACACTAGTGCTTCGTGACTACCTTAAAAGAATCAGAGCAGATTTGTTTGTTACTATTCACTATTGCCACAAATATTTTCTAATTCATCCATTTTAGGAGCAACCTATTTTGAGAAGACCTAAGTTGCAGATTTCAGAAGCTAGCATTGGGGGGTGGGGGTGGGGCTTAAATTCTATTTTAGTTTTATATAAGTCGCAGATATAATTGCAATGACTTTTTAAATAAACTCTAATAACTATTGTGTATCTACCATTACAGGTCCAGAAATTATTTAGCATGTTTGAACATATAAAACGGAGACAATGATAATAATCTAACTCTAGTCAAGAAAATAAAAAGATATCTTTTTTGATTGGATAGTTGCTACTGAAGTTATTTTTCCTTCATCCAGTGTTTTAATATCTTTGCATCTAGAGATCTTCATAGTTTCCACTCGAAAAGGCTTTAAATCTGATTTGTCTTTTCTCACAGTCTAAGTCTTTGATATTTTTTTCTTTTTATAACATGTACATGGATCCAGTTTCTCCCCAAGCTGGCCTGAAGATTGTGATTCCAGGGACTCTTTACCAATATCTACAAATTTGAGGGCTGAAGAAAAATATATTGGTGGTGGTGGTGGTGGTAGGTGCCTTCGAGTTGGTTCAGACTCATAGCGACCCTATGCACAACAGAACAAAACACTGTCCAGTCCTGTGCCATCCTCACAATCATTGTTATACTTGAGTCCATCGCAGCTGCCAACGTGTCAGTCTATCTCCTTAAAGGTCTTCCTCTTTACCAGGCATGATGTCCTTTATCCAGGGAATGTTACTTTCTGACATGTCGTCGCCATCCTTGATTCTAAGGATCATTCTGGTTTTATTTCCTCCAAAACAAATTTATTCCTTCTTCTGGCAGTCCATGGTGCTTTCAGCATTCTTTGCCAACACCATAATTCAAAAGCATTGATTCTTCTATGGTCTTCCTTATTAATTGTCCAGCCTTCACACGCATATGTTGTTATGGTTTTTAAGCGATGTCAAGTTGGTTCCAAAGAGTGGCTGGTGAGTTTGAACTGCCAACTTTGTGGTTATCAGTCCTGTTATTGAAAATACTATAGCTTGGGTCAGGTGCACCTTATTCCTCAAACTAACTAATGTCTTTGCTCATAAACACTTTAAAGAGGTCTTATGATGCAGATTTTCCTAAAGCAATATGTCATTTACTTTCTTGGCTGATACTTCCATGAGTGCTGTTTGTCCACCCAAGAAAAATGAAGTCTTTGACAACTTCAATCTTTTCTCCGTGTATCATGATGCAATTTATTGAATCAGTTTTGAAGACTTTAGTTTTCTTTACATTGTGATACAACCCATGCTGAAAACCATTTTCTTTGATCTTCATCTGTAATTCTTTCAAGTCCTTTTCAGTTCCAACTAACAAGGTTGTGTCATCTGCATCACAGATTGTGAATGAAGCTTTTTCCAATCCTGATGCTACTTTCTTATTCATATAAGTATGGTTAAAGGATAAAACCTAATGCACAACTTTCATGATTTTGAAACCTTCAATATCCACTTGTTCTGTTCAAATGACTGCCTGTTGGTTATTCATGAACAAAATTAAACATTCTGGAATACTCGTTCTTCAAATGTTCAAAGACCTGGAGTTAGAAACTCAAAAGAGAAGAACACGCTTAGCATTCCTCAAACTGGAAGAACTGAAGAAAAATCTCAAGCCTTGAGTTGAAATATTTGAAACATTATAGGGGAAAATATTGAATGATGCAGGAAGTATCAAAAGAAGATGGAAGGAATACTCAGCGTCACTGCACCAAAAATAATTGGTTGATGTTCAACATATCAAGAGGCAGCATATGTACAAGAAGGAAGGTGTTCTTGTATTGAAGGAAGAAGTCCAAGCTGCACTGAAGGTATTGGAACAAACAAGACTCCAGGAATTGATGGCATACAAAATGAAAAATTTTAAATCACTGAGGCAGCACTGGAGGTCAACGAATGGGAAATGATCCATATTTGTGCCCATTCCAAAGGAAGGTGACTCAATGAAATGCTGAAATCATCAAACAGTATCATTAATGTCAAATGCAAGTAAAGTTTCATGAAGATAATGAAAAACAAACAAACAAACAAAAAAAAACAGTTGCAGCAGTACATCCACAGGGAACTGCCAGAGGTTCAAGCAAGATTCAGAAGAGGATGTGTAACTAGGGATATGATTGCTTAAGTCAGATGGATCTTGGCTGAAAGCAGAGAATACCAAAAAGATGTTTACTTGTGCTTTATTGATTATGTAAAGACATTCGACTATGTGGATCATAACAAACCATGGATCATCAGAGAAAATTATACATCCTTGCAAATGTTATCTGCTGAGCCACCCTATTCAGAGATGGTCTCTCCTCTTTCTTCCTCAGTGAGTCTGCTTATTGAGAATAGCGCTGATTCTTTCACCGGTCCCAAAGTAAAACTGCCCACTTTTGTAGAGAATAGCACAATTAAGAATGAATGAAAGTGTCAGGGCACAAAACAGTCAGAACACCATGTTTCTCAGACCTAGATATGCATATTCAACGATGGATTTCAGAAACAAAAATACGTCAACCTCCAGTAGATACAAGAACTTTCTGAAGTTGGTTTTAGAACCAGAGAATGACATTCAATAGGTATCAAAACAAAACAAAACAAAAACAAAGTACCAAATTGATGAAGAATAGCAATGGTGTGGCTCAGAAGGTCTCAGCATCTACCAAATATCTAGACCTCTACATTTCCTATCACCAGGGATGTCTTCCTGGAAACCTTCCAGCATATAGCAACCAGACCTAAAACAGGCCTGGAACAACCAAGCCTGAAATAATCAGTTCCAGAACTGTAGAGAGGAAGGAATTCCTGATGGCCCAGATCCAGTTCCACCAAAAATCTGCCAGTGATTTGGAGGCATCACAAAGTATAGATTTATTCCTAAATGACTCCATGAACATACAACCTGAAGATATGTGAATATGAGTATATAACTCAATGTCAATCTAGCATTCTTAAAATTATCCACTATTTTGAGATTTACCAAAAGACAATGTTCAAAAGGATTAGGAAAGAAAAAGAATGGATGCTGGAAAGACAGGGAGGATGCTACATGGAGGGGACTGCAATTAATGAGATGAAACAGAAGGTGCATGGGTAGTTGAATGTAGAACTGATGATCTGCTGTGTAAACCTTAACAAAATTCACAATCAAAAGTTTAAAAAGTCAATCTGGGCAGTGGCTTTGCTACTTCCTTTCTTGCAGAACTTATTGTTTCAGAGCTGTATCTGCCTTGATATCCTGGTTTTTATTGTGTCTGTCTTGGAGTCCTGGTGTGGCGCTGTAGGTTAATGTGCCATACTGCAAAGCCATTTGAATTGTGAGGTCGGCAGTTTAAGCTCACCAGTCACTCCTCTGAAACCCTATACAAGGTTTCTACGGGTCGGAACCGACTTGACGGCACTTAACAACAACAATCTTGGTGTGGTGCTTGGTAGAATAAGCACTGAATTACTAATCATGAGATTGTTGTTGTTGTTAAGTACCATGGAGTCGGTTCCGACTCATAGTGACCCTGCACAGGGTTTCCAAGGATGTAAATCTTTACGGGAACAGAACGCCTCATCTTTCTCCCATGGAACCGCTGGTACTTTTGAACTGTCGGCCTTGAGGTTAGCATCCTGACTCGTAACCACTACGCTACCAGAGCTCATGAGGTGGGCAGTTCAAATTCACCAATCTCTCCTTGGAGACATTATACAGGGTCTTATAAGTCAGAACCGATTCTGTGGCACTTAACAACAACAACAATTGTATAAATTTGAAGAGGTTATGAGTGGTATTCGATCAAATTTTCAATAATAGTCTCTTGAGGGATTCCTTTAGTTGCTGTGGACAACATGACAAAAGCTAGTTCTGGCTGTAGATAACTATATATAACAATATATATATAATACTACCTTGGTTGGATATCTTTAGAATCTAGCATCAAGAATAGGAATTAAAACTATAAAGATGAAGGATTACTTGTATTTTATAGGTTTGGGAGGCTTTACTGACTGAACAATTTAAGGTGAAGGGTTATGCTAGAATGAGCTTTGTTGATTTCCTCTCTGGAACTTGCTCATTATTTGAATATTTGTAGGAAGTTGTTTTGTATTTTGATGCATTATGGTAATAACAGTACCAGTATGGTGGCTGATTTAGAAATTTCAGTACAAATAAATAAAAATAATATCCATTTACCTTTGAAAAGACAAAGTCCAAGGAAAGGTACAACAGAAGCACTTTATATCTAAACTCCTGAATTCATTTTCAGAGCCCTATTTTAAAAGTTTGCCCTGAGGCGGGATTGAGAGGCCCAGTTTTGCTTAAGATAGGTTGCCTAATAGTTCAGTCTCTCAAATTACTGACCAAAGGTTGGTTCTTTTCAGAAATAGGACTGGAAAAAAAATGGAAAACATTATGCTTCCTTTCATATATAAAATCTTCTTTCTATAACACATGGATCTGTATGTGTAGGTCTGGGGAAAATTCAGAAAAGGACAAGTAAATGAAAGTTTTCTCCTACTTTTACATAAGGTAAAGTAGTAATTACAAATAAATAAAGGACCTTTCAACATAGGAAGGAAAAGAGGGTAAAATTATATAAAACTAAGAATGGCACTGTGTTAAGTAGTATAAACAGGTGGCCATGGAATCATCACCAAACCCTGACAGATTAGCAGTCTAATGTCTCTTCTTGAAACCAAGAGATGGTGTTAGATTATATACACATTTTATCTTTAGCTTGGAAGCATAATGTTAAAATACTGTTTGCAAAACTTATTTAAGTTTCTTATATTTTCCCCTTATTCAGTGATTTTGTTATTCATTTAAAAATAAGGTTTAGTTCCTTTGGTTCTGTTTGTATTCTATTTTAGGATTTCCCTCAATCCTTGTTGATTTTATTGATTCTTTTTTATGTGAAACAGTAACATGGTTCTGAAAGTTAGAAATGTTCAATAGCAAATCCTCGGAAGAATTTGACACCCACTCCACCATGTTTCCACCCATACTCTGAAGGTAACCACTCTCCTTAGTTCTAGTTTCTTTGTGTGTGTGTTTGCATAAATGAGCAGATGCATATAGATTTTCTTATTTTCCCTTTTTTCTTAAAATGTAGCATTCTGCATATGTTGCTTTGCACATTGTGGTTGTTTGTTTTTAACCTATCATTATATACTGAAAGAGACCCCATATCACTTCATGAAGATCTTTCTTAGTCTTCTTTTTAAAAAATCAAACTTCATAATATTCCACTGTGTGAATGTACCACAGGTTATTCAACCAATACAATATTTTGCAATTACAAACAATGCTGGAATGAAAAACCTTATATGTAGGTCTTTTTGCATTGATGTAAGTGAATCACTAAGGAAAATCCTAAAAGTGGAATTACTAAGTAAAAACATAAACGCATGTATAGCTGTGTTTGCTATTGCCAAATTCCCCTCCGTAGGAGTTGTGTCAATTTACATTCTCACCACCACTACAGGTGAGTGCCTATTTACCCATAACTTCACTAAGAGAGTCAGTCTTTAGTTTTAACATGATAAATGGCATCTAAATGCAGTCTTCTAATTTTTTTAAATTGTGAATTGATCATGGGAGAACATCGGTTTTACACTCATTGCTTCATTGCAATGATTACAATCTCCTCCGTGAATCATCATTCTACAGTATTTGCTTCTATTCCCTGTTTTGTTTTTTTTGCCGGGGGCGGGGGGAGGGGGGAAGTACACAAAAATACTCAGGAATATATAATCATTTAAACAACCAAAGGGCACGTTCTGCAAACCTACCTCCTGGCCGCCAGCACACAGCCTTTCTCTTTTCATGAATCTTGAGTCCTCAGCTGCTCTCTCTCTTCAAGTCCTCCTTTCTGCTTCCATCTCTGGTATTGCTGCTTCTCTGGATAGGGTCCCACATTCTGCTCCTGCTCTTCTCCCTTGATGGTCCTAGGGTCCTCTGTTCCTGGAATGTAAGATTAAGGATTCTCCCATTTTTGTTACAAAACTTCTACCTTTACAATTGTGGCAATCGCAATGAATCATAATAACAATTATTCACTATTGAATCAAAAGTATCTTATCCCCATCTCCTTTCACCAGACCCATCTAGACAAGATGAAAACTATTCAGTGAGCATTCTACCTTCCCCAATACACTCTGAAACTAAACTCCTTCTTGAAAACTTGTAAGCCTTGAAAATTTTGTGCCTTTATAGTCCCTCCCCTCCCATTTTAGGTAGCCAGTGTCCTTGATGTGAAGATTCCTTCCCTCTCAGTTGATATTTTGAGTTGATACATTCATAAGTATAGGTCAAGTTCATAATGTTGTAGCAATTTACACTTGTTTCCGTGACAAACTTTTTTTTTTTTTTTTTATCTTCCTCTATTCAAGTTCTGATCATCCAGCCATGGAAGCTAGGTCAAATGGGTACTATCTACAAGTTTAGGCGTTCTTATGCGTCTTCCCTCACTTCATATCAGCTGAATGCTTCACTCTCAGCTCTAGTCTTCTGTGGCTATGTCCTTGTCCATGGGCTCTGGAGTCCCCATGTCTTACCACACTTTGGATCAACCAGCCCTTCCTCTTCTCTCATCTCCGGGTTGACAGGAATCTATGGAACATGGTCGAATTCAGCCCATATTTTCATTACTGCCTTTCCCCCACTTCCACTCACCAGTAGACCAACGTGGTCACCAGCAAGCTTACATGCCTGCTCATGTGTTCCCTTTAAGTTTCAGTCTTGGAAGGGGGTTTGTCCTGAAGGGACTTGATTGCTTGCCTTGATGTTTCCTCAATGAAGTCTTATCTCTGCAATTCTCTTATGCAGAAAATCAGACATCTCTTCATATGTTCAAAGGTCACTAAATAAAAAAAAAATACTCTTATGAATCCATTTGCACCCATATTTGGCCATTTCCATAATTTAAAAAGTTTCTTTGTATATTAGGAACATTTTTGTTGTTAAGTGCTTTCAAGTCAATAACAACTCATAGTAAGCCTGTATAGGGTTTCCGAGGTGTGGCTGATGGGTTTGAACCACTGACCTTATGGTTAGCAGTAAAGTGCTTATCCTACAGTGCTACACCAGGTCTATCACCCTTTATTTCATAATAGGAGTCCAGTGTGGCACTGTAGGGTAAGCACTGGACTGCTAACCACAAGGTTAGCATCCACTCCTCAGAAACCCTATACAGGGTTGCTATGAGTCAGAACCAACTCAGGGTTACTTAATAACAACAACAAAAAACAACCTTATAATATATGTTGCGAATATTTCCCCACAGTTTGTCAAAATGTTTTTTAATCTGTTTTAGTGGTTTTTATTTTTATTTTTTTCTTTGTAAAAGAAGGTTTTGTTTTATTTTTATGCAGTCAAATATATCAATCTTTTTATATTCTTAATCCATAACTAGAAAGTCATTTCCAACATTTAGGTTAAAGAAAAGTCATTAATGTTTTCTTCTCTTTGCTTTCATTTAGATTCCTAATCCATGTAGATTTTATCTTGCATACATTATAGAGAATTTTGTAAGACCAATGACCATTGCAAATAACTTTTTAAAGCAACATAAGAGATGGCTACACACATGGACCTCAGCAGATGGAGTACACAGAAATCAAATTGACTACATCTGTGTAAAGAAGGTGGAAAAGCTCCATATCATCAGCCAAAATAAGGCCAGGGGTAGACTGTGGAACAGACCATCAATTCCATAGGTGCTCACTCATCTATGCCAAGAAAGTTCGACCAACCAATTGAAAGAGACTCAGATTTGTGCCCATTCCAAAGAAAGCTGTCACAATAAAATTTGGAAGTTATTGAACAATATTATTAATATCACATACCAACAAAATTTTGCTGAAGATAATTAACAAATGGTTGCAGCAATATGTTGACAGGAGACGGCCAGAAACTCCAACAAGATTCAGAGGAGGACGTGAAGGAGGAATATCACTTCTGACATCAGATTTATCTTGACTGAAAACAGAGAATACCAAAAAGATGTTTACTTGTGCTTTATTGACTATGCAAAGTCATTTGACTGTGTGGATCATAACAAACTATGGATAGCATTGAGAAGACTGGGAATTCCAGAACACTTAATTGTGCTCATGAGGAACCTGTACATAAACAAAGAGGCAAACATTTGAAGAGAACAAAGGGATAGTGAACATTTTTAATTCAGGAAAGGTGTACACCAGGGTTGTATCCTTTCACCACAAAGCACTGGAATGCAAAGTTAGTTTGAGCCATAGTGTCTACAGTTCAAACTTTCAGCCAAACCACCCTATACAGGTTCACTATTAGTTGGAACGGACTTGAAGGAACTTAACAACAACAACAACAATTCAATCTGCAAATAAACTGGTGTTTGGTTCTGTTGCACATAGGTCTCTATGGGTCGGAACCGACTCAACAGCACCTAACAGCAACAACACTTACTGTATAGAGAACAAAATCTAGTTTTAGCTTTTTCTAAATGGCTAGCCAATTTTCTCAGCACCATTTATTAAAACTCTACCTGTCTTTGTAGGGACTTGCTATTTTCATTACATTGATGAGGGACTGAGACTTAGAAGAGTTACAAATTTACCCGATGTTAATAAATGGTATCAGAAATGACCCTGAAAGTTGAGGAATATAATAGCTACTATCCCATTTTCTTTCCCTTGTCACTTTGTTTACTGTATTTTAAAAATAATTATATTAGTAGTTTCCCTGTCAATTATAATTGATGCCTTAACACACAGCATTCTACTTCTTATTAAATTATCTTAATTCAGTAGTATAAAAAAGTGTTTACTCCTATGTAGTTCTGGAGTTCTGGTGTGGTGCTGTAGGTTAATGCACTGGACTGCAAAGTTGGTTTGAATCGCAAGGCCAGTCGTTCAAGCTCACCAGCAGCTCCTCGGAAATCCTATACAGGGTCTCTATGGGTTGGAGTAAACTCAACAGTACTTAACAACAACAGCAACAGCATGTAGCTCTGTTCCCTCCCACCTCTTTTGTGTTCTTATTGTCATACAAATTATATCTGTATACATTGCATTGTCATCAACACATTTTATAGTTATTCCTTTGCACAATGGTCTTTTAAACCATATAAGAGAAGAAAATAATTATAATAAAAATACACTGAGCCTTGGTAGTGTAGTGGATTAAGAACAGGGCTGAAAAACAAACAAAACCAATGTTTGATAAAGGAAATGTGGGTTGTTAAGTGCCATCGAGTCGGGTCCGAC
>NW_006408569.1:3035672-3040217 GCF_000296735.1 Chrysochloris asiatica
TTTGAAAGTGTTGAAGAGCAAAGATGTCAGCTTGAGGACTAAGGTGCGCCTGACCCAAGCCATGGTATTTTCAATAACCTCATATGCATGCGAAAGTTGGGCAGTGAATAAGGAAGACCATAGAAGAATTGGTGCTTTTGAGTTATGGCGTCGGAGGAGAATATTGAAAGTGCCAAAAATAAACAATAGATCTGTTTTGGAAGAAGTGCAGCCAGAGAGCTCCCTGAGGCCAAGATGGCCAAACTTCGTCTCTTGTACTTTGGACATATTGTCAGGAGGGACCAATGTCTGGAGAAGGTTATCATGTTTGGTAAGGTGGAGGGTCAGAGAAAAAGAGGAAGACCTCCAGCGAGATGGATTGGCCAAGTGGCAGCACTGATGGGCTCAAGAGTGGCAACAGTTGTGAGGTTGGCCCAGAATCGGGCAGTGTTTCGTTCTGTTGTGCAAAGGGTCACTATGAGTGGTACCAACTCGATGGCACCTAAGAACAATATAGGACACACACAGACTACAAAACATTGTGAAAATTGCACAAACACAAGAAGATAAAATAGATGATTGGGACATACTAAAAATTAGAAACATATGTGCATCAAAAGACTTCACAAAAAGAGTGAAAAGGGAGCCCACAGAATGGGAAAAATAACTTTTGCAACAATGTATCAGACAAGGGACTAGTTTCTAAAATCTATAGGAAACTTTAACACCTCTACAAGAAAAGACAAACAACCCAATTAAAAAGTGGGCACAAGACATGAACAGACACTTCACCAAGAAAGATATCTGGGCAGTCAACAAACATGAAGAAATGTTCACGATCATTAGCCATTGGTGGTGGTGGTTGTTATGTGCCGTGGAGTTGGTTCTGACTCACAGTGACCCTGTACAGGATTTCTGAGGCTGCAAATATTTACGGAGCAGAAAGCCTCATCTTTCTCCTGCGGAACAGCTGGTAGTTAGAGAGATGCAAACCAAAACAACAATGAGATATCATCTCACACCAGCAATAACAGTGATCAAAAAAGTGTTGTTGTTGTTGTTGTTATGTGCTGTGGAGTCGGTTCCGACTCATAGTGACCCTGTACAGGGTGTCCGAGGCTGTAAATCTTTACGGTAGCAGAAAGCCTCATCTTTCTCCCGCTGAACACCTGGTAATTTCGAACTGCTGACCCTGAGGTTCACAGCCTGAGTCGTAACCACTGTGCTACCAATCAAAAAAGTAGAGGACAATAAATTCTGGCAAGGATATGAAGAGACTGGGACCCTCCTACATTGCTGGTGAGATGAAAAATAGTTCAACCACTCTGGAAAGCAATATGGCGCTTCCTCAGAAGGTTGGAAATAGAATTAACTTAATATCCAGCAATTCCTCTACTTGGTATTTAACCACAAGAAATATGAGTCATAACATGAGTAGACATTTGCACACCAATGTTCATAGCAGCCCTACTCACAATAGTAAAAAGATGGAGACAGCCAAAGTGCACATCAACTGAAGAATGGATAAACAAACTGTGGTGCATCCACACAATGGAATATTATGCTACTTTGAAGAATAACAAGGAAGCTGCCAGTCACATAACATGGATGAACTGTGAGGACGTAATACTGAGTGAAATTGGTCAGTGACAAAAGGAGAAATAATGCATAAGATCATTATTGTAAAAGCTTAAGAAAAGATACCCACACTAAAAGGAAAAAAAAAATGGTTTCACTAGGGTAGGGAAGGGGTTGTAGGGAGGGAGGGGAAGGTATAGCACAGGGTAGGGCATACATACACAATAGTTCAGGTGTTGGGGGGGTCAATACACAAGAAGGGGGAGGGGAATGGAAAAACAAGGTAGATAAGATAACATTTAAGCAGGTTTGCATGGGCTAAATGAGACAGAGGTGAACAGTGATGTACAACCTTGGAACAACAGGGCTCTGTGATACAGGGATTGAGGTATAGTCCGAATGGGTAAAAGGAGGGAAATAATGTTAAGATGCTTGACTGTCTTATGAATCTTGGTTTCCCTTGCCTACTATTATAAAATAGACACTTGAGGGAAACATTATAGAAAGCTTATAAGCCCGTCTTCAGCCTATAACGTATTGGAATACCTAAAAGGGGTGCTAGAATTTGCCTAGTGAAAGAGACTTTTTTGAGGACCCTTTGTATAGTTTACAAGACCTTAGGTGGAATTCTAATCCCCATATAGAACCTTCTGAGATGGGAAATTTCCACTTGAAACGACAAGCAGAACAGCCTGGAGAAGCTAGAGGAACAGAAAATACTTCTTGAAAGAAAGACCAGCAGGAAAAATCTAAAACAAAAATAGCAGTTTGGTTGGCTACCACAAGAACAAACAAGTTGTCTGCCAAGGGGCCATCAAGGCAAGCAATTAAGTCCCTTCGGGGCAAACCCCCTTCCAAGACTGAAACTCTAAGGGAATACAGAAGCAGGCATGTAATCTTGCTGGTGACCACATTGATCTACTGATGAGTGGAAGTGACGGAAAAACAGCAATGAAGATGAGTCCAAAGACTTTACATAGACTCCCGTCAACCTGGCATATGGTGGCACCTGGCTAGCCAGAAATATATCAAGACCTGGGGACTCCTGGGCCCAGAGACAGTGACATGGCCACAGAGGACTAGAGCTGAGAGTGAAGCATCCAGCTGATACGAAGTGAGAACACAAGAACACCCATACATGCAGATAGTACCCATTTGACCTAGCTTCAATGGCTGGGTGATCAGAACTCAACTAAAGGAAGATTAAAAATATATCCATAGTTTTTTGACAAAGAAAACACGTGTGAATCACTACATTTTGATGAACTTTACCTATACTTATGGAATGCCTATACAGGGTCACTATGTGTCTGAACCGATTCAAAGGCACACAGCCACCACCACTATATTATGTTTTATATTTATTCCTTTCATTAATTTTACCAATTCTCTTTATTCTGTATGTGAATTCTAGTTACTATCGAGTCATCATTTCACTTTAGCCTGAAGGAATCCCTTTAGTATTTCTTGTTGAACAGGTCTACTAGTGAGTGATAAGCTCTGTTTTTGTTTATCTGGAGATGTCTTCATTGCTCCTTCATTTTAAAAAGTTAGTTATGTCAAATTTAGAATTCTTCATGGATAACAAAAGTAAATTTCTATAGATAGATTTTCACCTTGTATATGGACCATACATTTATAAATTTGCATATCTTATAATTTTTTGTTGGAAACTGACATTTTAAGTGGCATGGCTCTGTAAAATAAGCACTGGACTGTAAGGTGGGTTTGAGCTGCAAAGTTGACGGTTCAAACTCACCAGCCACTCCTTGGACACCCTACACAGGATTGCTATGAGTCAGAACTGACTCAATGACACTTAACAACAAAACAACAACAATGTGGAAACTCTAGAAACCAGATTCTTTCCTCTCCTCAGGGTTTGTCACTGTTGATATTTGTTGTCATTTGTTTCAGGACTTTTTTGAAATAATTTTGCGAAATCTGTGTTTTTTACTCTGTGTGGCTACTGAAGTCTCTGTTCAATTGACTAAGTGTTCAAATATTTCCTTGACTGCCTGGAGTCAATAAGTCTCTGTCATTGCATGCGTGTTGGGGCATGCCTTCAACACTGTGTCAGGTAGTTTACAACTGTGCTTAGCCATCCCTTCCTGCTTGTGTAGCTTCAATATCAGCAGAGATGAGAGTTTAGGGTCATTTGTCCTTTTAGAGTCCCAGGAATATGCTGAAACTTTCCAAAGACCCTATGAACATCTCAGTTCCAAACTTAGCCTTTTAAACTTTTTGCTTTTCCTAGTGTTGCTTAAACTGTTATTCACCATCTCTGGCAACCACTAAGCTAATCAATTCTCTCTAATTGTTTTCAACAAAGTCCCCTGGTGAAAAGACTTTTTGAATTGGGTGAGTTCTAAGTCCTGTCAAATATGATCAGCTTTGCAAGTGAGGTCTTCCGGAGAACCACCAAACAGTTCAAATAATTACAATTCTATAGGATTGAGTTTTGAAGGTGCTTCAACCCCTTTCTGTCAATTTAGCCAACTGCTTGGGTGCTAGTTTTCATTCTACTGGTTTTTTAGGCTACCATGGAGCTGGAGAAGGGAAGATGGGAAGAAGATACATTAAAATACCACAACGCTCACTATCCTTACTGAGATCCAATGTTTTTTTCTGAATCAATACTCCCTGTATTGCTGCAAATCTTTAGTTACTTTTTAGAGTTATGGAAAAGATGAATTTTTGCTAACTTTTCATAGCTCTTACGGAGGAAAGAACTTTAGGACGTCATCATTTTTTACTAACCGCATCCATTGACTCATTTTGAAAGACAATTTAAAATATTTCATAAGTATCAGGTTGGTTATAAGCTTTAATTAAAATTTTACTATAATTAAATGTTAGTAATTTTTATTGTTAATTTCTGGCTTTATTATATTGTGATCTGAGAACATACTTTTTATTGATAAGTTCATTTTTGTTACTTGGTAGGTATTAGAATTTTAGAAATAGAAATAATTATAGTTACTGAAA
>NW_006408569.1:3040717-3042706 GCF_000296735.1 Chrysochloris asiatica
TTGAACTGCAAAGTCGGTGGTTCAAGCTCACCAGCCACTCTTCAGAAATCCTATACAGGGTCGTTATGGGTAGGACCACACTTGAGTCCATCAATGATGCCACCTGGCCAATCCGTCTCGTTAGAGGTCTTCCTCTTTTTCTCTGACCCTCCACCTTACCCAGCATGACATCCTTCTCCAACGATTGCTTCTGGTAGCTTAGTGGTTACAAATTGGGCTGCGAACCTTAAAGTCAGCAGTTCGAAACTACCAGCCGCTCCACAGGAGAAAGATGAGGCTTTCTGCTCCCGTAAAGATTTACAGACTTGAAAACCCTGTACAGGGTCGCTATGGGTCGGAACCGACTCAACGGCACTTAACAACAACAACAACATGTTCATCTAAATCTAATGCTAATCTAAAGTTAATGATACACACATCCCAGCAACTTGTATGTTTTGGTTGAATTCCAGTTAACAGAGACTTGACTTCACATTTGATACCTGAGCGTTGACTTTAACTATGGAAAATACCTTGAAATCCTCTAAACACTTAATTTTGAAAGGAGAAGAACAGTATTAAGGCTCAGGGGTGCATGGAAAACTCTGATTTGACTGTTGTTGTTTTTTTAACTTTTACTGTGAATTGAATTAAGGCTTACAGACAAAAGCATCAGCTTTACATTCAACAAATCGTACACTTGGTTTCATCTCAATGATTACAATCCCCTCCATGCAACAACAGTTGTCTCACTTCCTCCCTGTTGTTCCTATTGCCATTCTACCCACCTTCCATTCCCTTCTCAACTTTGTCCTTAGGTAGATGTTACCCTTTTTATATTAATGATTGACCATTCCATGGTGAGCATCCCTTACTAGTGTTATTTTTAAGTGCTGTCAAGTCAGTTCTGTCTCACCAGTATTTTAAATACCAACAGGGTCACCCATGGTGGACAGGTTTCAGATGAGCTTCCAGATGAAGACAGACTAGGAAGAAGGAGTGACAAACTACTTCCAAATATTTAGTCACTGAAAACCTTATGAATAGCAGAAAAACACTTTCAGATGTATGCCAGAAAATGAGCCCCTCAGGTTGGAAGGCACTCATAATGCTACTGTGGAAGATCTGCCTCCTCAAAGTATTGTTGACCGTGATGATGCAAATGGAGTAAAGCACGTGGGAGAATAGCCCACAGGACCTTCATTTGCTGATGGGGCACAACTCAAAATGAAGAGAAACAGCTGTAAACATCCATTGAAAATGAGAACATGGAATGTACGAAGTATGAATCTGGGAAAATTGGAAGTTGTCAAAAATGAAATGGAACACATAAACAATGGTATCTTAGGCATTAGTGAGCTGAAATGGACTAGTATTGGCCATTTTGAATCTGACGACCACATGGATTACTATGCGGGAATGACAAATTGAAGAGGAATGGTGTTGCATTCATCATCAAAAAGAACATATCCAGATCAATCATGAGGTACAACATTGTCTGTGATAGGATAATTTCCATGCACCTACAGGAAAGCCTAATTAATACCACTATTATTCAAATTTACACACCAACCACTAAATCCAGTGAGGATGAAATAGAAGAATTCTACCAACATCTTCTATCTGAAATTGATCAAACATGCAATCAAGTATATTGATCATTACTGGGGATTGGAATACAAAGGTTGGGAGCAAAGAGGAAAGATCAGTAGTTGGAAAATATGGCATTGGTGATAGAAATGATGCTGGAGAATGCATGGTAGAATTCTGCAAAATCAATGGTTTGTTCATTTCAAATTCCTTCTTTAGACAGCATAAGAGATGACTATACACATGGACCTCACCAGATGGAATACATAGAAATCAAATTGACCACATCTGTGGAAAGAGACAATGGAAAAGCTCCATATCATCAGTGAAAACAAGGCCAGGGACAGACTGTGGAAGAGACCATCAATTACTCTTATGCAAATTCAAACTGAAGCTGAAGGAAATTGAAACAAGTCCACG
>NW_006408569.1:3045901-3089998 GCF_000296735.1 Chrysochloris asiatica
CTCACTCATCTCTGCCAAGAAATTTGGAAGACAACTATCTGGCCAACTGATTGGAAAAGATCCATATTTGTGCCCATTGCAATAAGAGGTAACCCAACAAAACGCGGAAATCATCAGACAATCTCTTTGATATCCCATGCAAGTGAAGTTTTGCTAAAGGTAGTACAGAAACAGCTACAATCATACATTGACAGAGAACTTCCAGCGGTTCAAGTTGGATTCAGAAGAGGCCGTGGAATGAGAGATATCATTGCTGATGTCTGATGGATCTTGGCTGAAAGCAGAGAATATCAGAAAGATATTCTGTGATTTATTGACTACACAAAGGCTTTCAATTGTGTGGATCATGACAAGCTATGGACAACATTGCGAAGTATGAATATTCTGGAACACTTAATTGTGCTCATGAGGAATCTGTACCTGGACCAAGAAGCAGTTATTTTAACAGAACATGGGAACACTGAATGTTTTAAAATTAAAAAAGGTGTGCGACAAGGTTGTATTCTTTCACCATACTTATTCAACCTGTATGCTAAGCAAATAATCTAAGAAGCGGGGTTCTATGAAGAAAAACATGGGCATAAGGATTGGAGGAAGACTCATTAAGTACCTGCAATGTGCAGATGATAAAGCCTTGCTTGCTGAAAGTGAAGAGGACTTGAAACATTTACTGATGAAGATCAAAGAGCACAGCCTTCAGTTTGGATTACATTTCAATGTCAAGAAAACAAAAATCGTCACCACTGGACCAATAAACAACATTCCTATCAATGGAGAAAAGACTGAAGTTGTCAAGGACTTCATTCTTCTTGATTAAACTATCAACACTCACGGAAGCAGCAGTCCAGAAATCAAACGACGTATTGCATTAGGCAAATCTGCTGCACAAGACCGTTTTAAAGTGTTGAATAGCAAAGATGTCAGCTTGAGGGCTAAGGTGCGCAGGACTCAAGCCATGGTATTTTCAATAACCTCATATGCATGTGAAAGCTGGACAGTGAATAAGGAAGACTATAGAAGAATTGATGCTTTGGTGTTATGGTGTTGGAGGAGAATATTGAAAGTGCCATGGGCTACCAAAAAGAACCAATAGATCCGTTTAGGAAGAAGTGCAGCCAGAGTGCTCCTTGGAGGCCAAGATGACCAAACTTTGTCTCTCATACTTCAGATATATTGTCAGGAGGGATCAATTGCTGGACAAGGACATCATGCTTGGTAAGGTGGAGGGTCATAAAAAAAGAGGAAGGACCTCAACGAGATGGATTGGCCAAGTGGCAGCATCGATGGACTCAAGCGTGGCAACAGTAGAGAGGTTGGTCCAGGATCGGGTAGTGTTTCATTGTGCTGTGCATAAGGTTGCTATGAGTTATTACCAACTCGATGGCACCTAACAACAACAACTTTATTTTAAAGGCCTTGAATGACATCAAGAATTATATTTCTGAAAAAGAAATTCAACTTAAATTTTGTTCAAGTGAATTGAAATTAAGCTTCATAATTCATTCATTTAGCTTTTCTTGGTTAAATGTTTTTTGTGTTAAAAAACAAAAACAAAAAAACACCATAAGAAGAATAAAAATCTTAAATCAATTTTGGAGTCATTAATCACCAGTAACAAATACTAATAATTCCCCATTCATTGTTCTTAAATGTAGTCCTGTCTTCAAAGCTTTAACCTCTTCTTAATAACATCATTTGTTATTAAGTTAGGAAAAATGAATCATTCATAAAATTCAAGCCACCATATTTTGCTTTTTAATTTGTGTTCAACTTTCTACTTTCTTAATCCATGTAAACTCATGTGTTCATTCCTTTCATTTCCATACTCTTTAACTATTTCTCATGTTTCCCTTCTGCATAAAGTAGTATGTAGATATTCATACATACTTACCTTTGAATACACACTTTGGAATCTCCAGAACGTATCAATACATCTCATTCCTCACAGCATCTTTTTGAAGTCAGTGCTTTTATCACCACTTTTTACCTTCAGAATGAGAGCTTTCTAAAGAAACAGAATCAGTGTTCAACACATAGTGACCCTATTGGACTGGGTAGAATATGGCTGTATAATCAGTGCTGGACACTGAATCACAAGGTCGGCAGTTCAAACCCACCGTCTGCTCCTCAGTAACCTATACAGTGTTGCTATTAGTCAGAACAGACTTGACAGCACTTAGCAACAACAATCTTTATCCCATAGAGTGACTGGTGTGCCCAATCTGCCCACCTTTTGGTTAGCAGCTGAGTGCTCTAACCACTGCACCACTATCTCTTGTCTGTCTATCTGTCTAGCTACCTGTCTACCAGTACACATAAGTACAGAGACAGATAAAGAGATTTACTTCAACCAATTGGCTCATGCAAATGTTGGGGGTTGGCCAGTCCCAAGCCTGGACACTTTTGCAGGCTTATATCCCAAAATACACAGTTCAGGTGACAGACTGAAGACTCCTGTAGGCATGTGTCCTAAATTTCAAAGGTTATATGGATGTTGTTGTTGTTAAGTGCCATCGAGTTGGTTCTGACACATAGCGACCCTGAACAGGGTTTTCGAGGCTGTAAATCTTTTACGGGAGCAGAAAGCCTCATCTTTCTCCCGCGGAGCAGCTGATAGTTTCGAACTGCTGTACTTGAGATTCACAGCCCGATTCGTAACCAGGATAGGAAGAATGAAAAAGAAGGCGAGAGTTCTCGCAAGCTCTCTACTTATATAGTCTGGCGGCAGAACCCACCGTCGGGAAACTCTGATTTTGCTCTTAAGGCCTTTAGCTAATTGGTTGAGGCTCATCCATAGAATGGAGGCAATCTGCTTTACTGGAGGCCAATTGATCAATCCACATGTAAGTACGTCATAACAGAATATACACCAGTGTTTGACCAAACAGCGGAACACTAACCTAACTAAGTTTACACATAAAATTAGCTCACCCAAGTTGGGTGAAGCTGTTTATGTTCAACAACTAGTTGTAGATCTGACAGAATGAGTTGCTTGTCACGTATTACTAAGAGACTGGCTCTAAAGCCATTTCCCCAAAGGGAGTTCCAAAATGTTGTGAAGAACTGCCGGTGAAAAAGGGGCTACTTTTGAAAATCAAAGATCATTTGGATGTTTGAAGTGCATTATTTAGGCAAGTAATGAACATTATAGAATACGAGACCTACTCATTCCCTGATTTAAGTATAATTTAACTATAATTTTGCTCTCACTGTCTGAATGTCCTAAAACAAAATCTTCCACCACTCAGCAGGAATTACCTAGTTTGAAAAACCTTTAGCCCATCAATTTAAATAATAATTGACCCCCTCCCTGGTGGTTATATGCCATGCTGTGGAGTCAGTTCCAACTCAAAGCAACCATGCATAGGTCAATCTTTATGGGAGCAGAAAGCCTCATCTTTTCCCCTGCATAACAGTTGGTAACTTTGAACTGCTGACTGTGAGATTAGCAGCCCAACTCGTAACCACTATGCTACCAGAGCTCCTTCTCTAGATGATGCAAACCATTTTGCCCATGACTACTAACTAGCATGTGAAAGTTGGACAATGCATCAGGAAGACTGAAGAATAAATATCTTTGAATTACAGTATTGGTGAATAATATTGAAATTACCATGGCTTGCCAGAGAACAAACAAATCTATCTTGGCAGAAGTTCAGCCAGAATGTGCCTTAGAAGTGAGGATGGCAAGAATTCATCAAGAGTACTTTGGACATGTTATCAGGAGGGATCTAGCTCTGGAAAAGGACACTGTGCTTTGTAAAGTAAAGGGTCATTGAAAAAGTGGAATAAAATACCATCAATAAGATGGTCTGACACAGTGGCTGCAACAATGAATTCAGACAACAATTCTGAGGATGACACAAAACTGGGCAGTGTTTTCTTCTTTTGTTAATAGGCTGGCTATGACTCAGAACTGACTTGATGGCACTGAACAACAACAACACTAGCCAAATGATTAATGAATCTACCTCACCCAACGGCACCATGGAAAAAAGCCCTGCTGATTTTCTTCAGTGAAGATAGCAGTCAAGAAAACCCTATGGAGCCGTTCTACTTTGTAAAACATAGTGTCACCATGGGTCGAATTGATTCCATGGCAATTTGTAGGTTTTGTGTTTTATCCTTCAGTGCCTTCAGTAGTCATTAGCCTAAGACCGAAATGAAAAGTCATTTGAAAGCTTTGTTGATGTAGGAAACATCTTAATGAAGAGAAAGGTCTTTGTTGATTGGATTGTGGAATCTCAAAAGTTAGGTGGCATACATCAAACCTGTCAATTTTATGGAGCCTAGCTGTTGTGGATCGCATTCCACTAATAGGACTGTTGACTTAACTCAGGGCAGAGAAACAAATGCAATCGCTGACATTCAACATCCTTTTAATTTTGCATGACTACAGTGATGCAGAACTATAAACAAGGATCCAGTAACAAAATCCCTAAAGAGATTCCGGAGAAATCATACTTGAGTACATTAAGAAGTAGTTACAGTTCTGTGGCAGTTCTCTTCTGCATTCACCTCTTGGTACCATGATCTGCTGCCCACGTGTACACAGCACACTGTACAGTGGGAATAAAAAAAAATAGAAAGAGGGGGGCTGTAGAAGAATGAGAGTTCAACAGTCCAAATTCAGCATGTTGTTAAGTGCCGTCAAGTCAGTTCTAATTAATAGCAACCCTGTATAGGGTTTCCAATTAGTGGCTGGTGAGTTTGAACCACCAACCTTGTGGTTCGAACCGACCTTGCAGTCTAGTACTTCATTCCACAGAGCCACACCAAAGGAGCTCTGTAGTGGTTACGAAGCTGGCTGCGAACCTCAGGGTCAGCACTTCGAAACTACCAGCTGTTCTGCGGAAGAAAGATGAGGCTTTCTGCTCTCATAAAGATTTACAGTCTCGGAAACCCTGTACAGGGCTGCTATGAGTCGGAACCAACTCCACGGCACATAGCAAAAACAACACCAGGACTCCACTAGTGTTGTTGTTCCCCTACCTACTGCTTGACTAGAAATTGGGCCATGAGGGTGAGTTTCTTTCCACACCTGAAGGGTGATCAAGGGCCATAGTTTCGGGTTTCTTCACTCTCTTTCTGACCAGTAAACTCAGTCTTTTTTCATGATTTTGAGTTTTGTTCCATATTTCCTCCCACTTTATCCAGTACCTTCTAATGTAATCCTTAGGAGAAAGATGAGGCTTTCTGGTCCTGTAAAGATTTACAGTCTCAGAAAACATATGCAGGGTCTCTATGAGTGGGAATCAACTCACTGGCAGTGGATTTGGTTTTTGAGGGATTGGTTTGCTAACCTAGAAGTTGGTTAGAACCTACCAGTTGCTCTGTGGGAGAAAGATGAGGCAGTCAACTTCCTTAAAAGATTTACAGCCTTAGAAACCCTAGGGAACAGTTCTGCTCTGTCCTGGAGGGGCACTGACATAGAATCAATTTGATGGCAGTGGGTTGGGTTTTGATTTTGGTTGAAGGCTTTTGAGTCCTGGTAACACAGTGGTTAAGTACTTGGCTTCTAACTAAAAGGTTGTCAGTTCAAAGCCACCAGCCACTCCACAAGAGAAAGATGCTGAAGGCTGCTTCTGTAAAGATTTACAGCCTTGGAAGCTATAAGGGGCAGTTCCACTTGGTCCTATAGAGTTGCTATGAATCAGAATCAACCTGATAACAAGGGGTTGGAGTTTTGGTGATGAGATTATAATGTCTGTCTTTGTAATGCTTAGTTAGAGTTAATAAAAGCTACAAACTCAAGGGAGCCAGCACTGGGGCTTTTCCATTGCATTGTGCAATGACAAGTCAGAAGGTTCAATCCTTTCACACAAGTGTGCACTTGTGATTTTGAAACATGGAGTCCCACAGAGGGATAACATTGTCTAAAGATGGCCACTCTTAATGTATGTTTGACTTTTGCTGGCAAGGCTGGATTGCTCCTCAAGGATTTGATTTAACAGTCATTCATTGCATGTTGTTATGAATAAGTAATTTAAATTCCACTTCCTTTCCTCATACTGTCTTCTTTAGTTGGCCTTTCTAGGTCTAAAAAAGGGTTGTTCCATAGAACTAGTATGAAAAGAAAGCAATAATCTTTTTTTTTTTTTTTTTTTTCATATTTCTCTCCTTCTCCACCCCATTCTCTCCCTCTATATTTTTAAAGTAAAAGCAATTGCATTATGAAGTCTCATATTTATTGGTGCTACCACTAGTCAGTCAGTTTGTCAGTTTATTATCTTAGAGATGATGCTAAAAAGCAAATGAAAGAAATAAGGAGGTAAAAGAGCTGAGCAGAACATTTCAAAGGGCCGCTCGAGAAGACAAAGTCAAGTATTATAATAAAATGTGAAGAGACCTGCTGTTAGAAAACCAAAAGTGAGAAGAACACACTCAGAATTTCTCAAGCTGAAACTGCTGAAGAAAAATTTCAAGCCTCAACTTGAAATATTGAAGGATTCTATGGGCAAAATAGAGTACAATGCAAAAAGCATCAAAAGAAGATGAAAGGAATACAGAGAGTCACTGTACAAAAAACAAATGGTTGGTAGTCAACCATTTCAAGAGGTAGCATAATATCAAGACCCAAGTCAATGGTACTGAAGGAAGAAGTCCAAAGTACACTAAAGGCACTGGCAAAAGAACAAGGCTCTGTGAATTTATGGGATATAAAATGAAATGTTTCAATGACATGATGCAACACTAAAGGTACTTACTCATCTATGCCAAGAAATTCAGAAGACAACTACCTGATCAACTGATTGGAAGATATCCATATATGAGCCCATTCCAAAGAGAGGTGAACCAATGGAATGCGGGAATCATCTGACAGTATCATGAGTATCACATGCAAGTAAATTTTTGCTAAAGAGAATTCAAAACTGGCAGCAACAGTACAATGACAGGGAATTGTCAGAGGTTCAAGCCAGATTCAGACAAAGACATGGAACAAGAGATATCATTGCTGATATCAGATGGATCTTGGCTGAAAGAAGAGAAAACAGTGCTTTATTGACTATGCAAAGACTTTCGACTATGTGGATCTTAACAAGCTATGAACAACATTGCGGAGAATGAGTATTTCAGAACACTTAATTGTGCTCATGAGGAACTTGTACTCAGACCAAGAGGCAGTTGTTTGAACAAAACAATGGGACAGCGAATCATTTAAAATCAGAAAAAGTGTGTGCCATTGTGTGTTCTTTCACCATACTTATTCAATCTGTACAATAAGCAAGTAATTCAAGAAGGTGGATTATATGAATAAGAATATAGCATCAGGACTGGAGGAACACTTGTTAACAACCTGTGATATGACCTTGCTTGCTGATGAAGATCAAAGGTTGTATGGGTTACAACCTCAATGTTAAGAAAACAAAAATCCTCATCGCTGAAACAATAAATAACATCATGATAAATGTAGAAAAGACAGAAATTGTCAAAGACTTCATTTTGCTTGGATCCACTCAACACTCATGGAAGCAGCAGTCAAGAAATGTGTGAATAACCTCATATGTATGTGAGTCCTGGTGTGGCACTGTAGTACAAGCACAGGACTGAAAAGTTGGTTTGAACCACAAGGTTGACAATTCAAACTCACCAGCCACTCTTTGGAAACCCTATTCTGTGTTGCTGTGAGTCTGAACTAACTCGAAGGCACTTAACAACAACAAAAACATATGCATGTGAAAGTTGAACAGTGAATAAGGAACACCATAGAAGAATTGATCGAGTAATGGTGTTGAAGAAGAATATTGAAAGTGCTTGAAAGAAGCACAGCCAGAATGCTCCTTAGAAGCCACGATGGACAGACTTTGTCTCTCATACATCAGACTATCAGAAGCAACCAGTCCCTGGAGAAGGACATCATGCTAGGTAAAGTGGAGGCTCAGCAAAAAAGAAGAAGACCCCTTATAAGATGGATTGGCACAGTGGCAGCACTAATAGGCTCAAGCCTAACAACGATTGTGAGTTTGGCGAGGGCCAGGCAGTATTTCATTCTGTTGTGCATAAGGTTTGGAACTGACTCGATAGCACCTAACAACAACAACTTGTGCTTGTGCATGTTAGGACTTTTTAAACTTCACACAATGCCAGAATTTAAAACAAAACAAAACAAAACAAAAACCTTTAATTACACCAAAGTATATTACATTGTTCAAAGGTGCCTTTTAGTCCAATGTTGAATAAAAAGTAAAGATCTAAATAGTATTATAGTTACACTCCTATTTAATAGTCACCCAATCAAGAGCCTGGCAGGTAGAATCTGGAAAAACCTAACTTGCCCAGAAGGCCTTCACTCCAAAGCTACCTAAGTGTTCAGAAACAGGGGAAAGTAGCTGGAGGTGCTCAGCATTGCTTCATATACACTAATCAACGGCTGTGTAACACAGCAGATTCTGTTACTTGAATCTGCTACTCATGATACAGTATCAGGTTTTGTGCATCCGGGAGAAAGAATCTAAGTTAATATAACAAGGGCTGCATTTATCAAGGAAATATAGTCCCACATATGAGCTGTTTTAAGGAGCTAGACAGTATTTGTTTTGGACTATTTAGGATGATTAAAAAAATGAAAATTTCAATTTCTTCTATCTCTGTGACTTAGAAAAGAGGAAAACTTGTCTCATCCTATAGAATGAAGGACCTAAAAATGGGAAAAATTAGGGAAAGTTGTACATAAAAAATGAAATTTAAGCAACTCATCTATAATTTCTCAAGTTCTCTTGAGTTATTTCTGTTATCTTTTCTTAAATCCACATATAATTTGTTTCTAGTCAGAAGTGAAGGACATTGATTCAGCTTGCTGTTGAGAGCTCTCAGAAGATATTTAGTCCAATCATTTTCACTCATGCACTCATTTATTTACTCATCAAACATATTTTGAGTGCTTAATACATTCAAGGTGTTAGTAATAGAAAAATATATGCAAGATAGAGCTCCTGTTCTGAAGAGTTCACCACCCCGTAGGGGAGTCAGAGACGGAATATTGCATTAGCAGACTGAGTGGGAGGTACAAGGATTGAGTTGTGTCTATTGTATGTAGAGGAACAAAGAGGGGGATGATCACTTTGGCTAAAGTAAGCTAAAATAATCATAATGATTCCCAGGACAGGTGACACCATGACTGATAAAAGAGACTGAGGCCTGCAGAGAGAAAGTGAGCTAGCTGTCTATGGTCTGTGTGGGAGGCAGGACTGGACATCACTTGCTAATGCCATATGATCTTCAGGGTCACACCTTAGCATGTGCCAGCCTTGCCTTCATAAATACCTGAGGAAACCTGAACTATTTACTCAAAGAACTCCACAGAAATGGAATCACATTCTTCTGTGCAACACTAGACATTCACGAGAAAGAGATGGTGCTCTCTCCACCCTTTCCCCTGCCCCCAGGCTTATTCTGCTCAACCATAGCAGAGATTTGGAGTCTTCAGGAGCCTTTTTCCAAGTAAGCTAACACCAGGGTTAATGTTTTGCCTACAAGAGTGGGTTTGGTAAAGGCTGCATTTCTTTCTTTAAAAAAAAAAAAAACACAAACGTTTTTATTATGAATTATGTGGGTTTACATGGGAGAACATCAGTTTTACATTCATCCTATCGTATTTTGCTTCATTGCAATGATCACAATCCCCTCCATGCATCATCAAATAATCAAAGGGTACACCCCACAGGCCCGCCCCACCCCCCACCGGCCATCAGCACACAGCCTCTCTCCCTCCCTGAGTTCAGTGTCCCCAGCCACTCCATCTGTCCACGTCATCATCTCTGTCTCCATCCCTGGAGTCACTGCCTCTCTGGGTAGGGTCCAGCTCTCTGCTCTTCTCACTTGTTGGTCCCAGGGACCTCCACTCCTGGGCTGCAAAACCAATTATTCCCCTCCTTTTGTCAAAAAACATCTACCTCTACATTTCTGGCCCTAATAATTAGTCAGTCCTGATGGCAATTATTCACTATTGTACAAGTCTTATCCCCATTTAAAGGCTTCATTTCTTAACATCTGAAACTGAGACCTCTGATCAGTTAGCAGAAGTGTTGTTCTTGCTGCAGAGATGGCAGCCTCAGAAGTTTTATTGCATAAAGGGAATAGAATCTCTCCTTCTCCCCCACTAACCTGAACTTCTCATTCCCAAACATGCCACCTTCCTGAAATGTTACTAAAGTGATTTGCATGACCAAGTTCAAGGGGATTCTTCACTAAGCCTAAATCAGAAGGGTTTTATTTGACAATACTTGAGCATTAAGAGAAACAACAAATCCAGTCTGGTAATCTGGTGTGGCATTGTTGAATAAACACAGGACTGGTAACCACAAAGTCTATCATTTAAACCCACCAGTTGTTCCTAAGAAACCTTATACAGGGTCACTATGAGTTGGAATCATCTCAGTGACACTTAACAACAGCAGCAGCAATTAACAATAAGTATATTTATGTTCTAAGCCCCTACCCCTTTAAAAGATATCTCTCTATCAGACCATTCAATCCTTGGAAAGCCTGTACAGGGTCACTACGAGTCAGAACTGACTCAACAGCACTTAATCACAACTACAAGATGGTGGATAATGTAGCCAAGAAGATGGAGGCAAACATGCTGGTGCTGTTGGTTGACATCCCGGACTCATGGTGATTCCATGCACAACAGAACAAAATGCTGTCTGATCCTATAGTGTCCCAGTGATTGGTTGTAAATTGGACCCTTGTAATGCATACAGTTTTCATTGTTAATTTCGAGTAAATCAACTTTCTTTGTGGTGGTGGTGGTGGTGGTGTGCCATGGAGTTGGTTCCAACTCATAGCAACCCTGCATAGGGTTTCTGAGGCTGTAAATCTTTACAGGAGCAGAAAGCCTTATCATCTTTCTCTTGCGGAAAGGCTGGTAGTTTTGAACTGCTGACCTTGTGGTTAGCAGCCCAACTCGTAACCACTACGCTACCAGAACTCCTTAACTTTCTTTGTTGTCTTCATTAATTTGAAAGTTCTGCAGAAACCTATTCCCTATTATAACACAGGCAAACCTTCACGGACAAACAGGTGATGGCTGCTCATGAGGCACTGACCTAGAATTGAACCTGGCAAGTTTGTTTACCGCATGTTGTTATTATTGTTGTCGTTAGGTGCCATCTAATCAGTTCTGTTCCCTAGCAACCCTATGCACAACGGAATGAAATACTGCCCAGTCCTGCGCCAATTTCACAATTATTTCTGCTGCCACTGTGCCAATCCATCTCATTTGGGGGTCTTCCTCTTTTTCTCTGAACCTCCACTTCACCAAGCATGATGGCCTTCTCCAGGGAAGGGTCCCTCCTGATAATATGCCCCAAGTGTGAGAGACAAAGTCTGGCCATCCTGGCTTTTATAGAGCATTCTGGTTGTACTTCTTTCAACACAGACTGATTTGTTTAATACTCTCCTTCAATATCATAACTCAAATGCATCAATTTTTCTATTTGTTTTCCATATTCACTGTCCAACTTTCACACTCAAATGAGGTTATTGGAAATACCATAGCTTGGGTCAGGCACATCTTCTAGTAATTCATGGTACTTTTAATATTCTCCTCCAACACTGTAACTCAAATGCATCAGTTCTTCTACTGTCTTCCTGATGCATTGTCCAACTTTCATGTGTATATCTGGCTATTGAAAATACCATGGTTTGGGTCAGGCACACCTTACTGCTCAAACTGACATTTTTGCTCTTGAACACTTAACAGAGGTCTTGTGCAGCAGATATGCCTAATGTAATATGACGTCTGGTTTCTTGACTGCTGCTTCCATGAGTGATGATGATTGATATCAGCAAAATGGAGTCTTTGACAACTTCAATCTCTTCTCCATTTATCTCGATGTTATTTATTGATTCATTTGTGAGGATTTTTGTTTTCTTTTTATTGAGGTGCAACCCATACCGAGTCCTGGTGTGGTGCTGTGATTTAAGGCGCTGGACTGCAAGGTCGGTTTGAACCCCAACCGTTGGTGGTTCAATCTCACCAGCTCCTCCTCTGAAACTCTATACAGAGTCGCTATGAATCAGAACCAACTCAATGGCACTTAACAGCAGCAAGAACAACAGCAACCCCTATGGAAGGCTGAGGTCTTAGATCTTCATCAGTATTCCAAGTCCTATTCACTGTCAACAAACAAGGTTGTATCATCTGCATATTGCAAGTTGTTCTGATGCCATATTCTTCTTCATATAATCCAGCTTCTTGAATTATTTTCTCAGTATATAGATTGAATAAGTATGGTGAAAGAATACAACCCTGGTACATACTTGTCCTGATTTTAAACCATTCAGTGTCCCCTTGTTCTGTTGGAACAACTGCCTCTTGGTCTTATGAAGAAAATTAAATGGTCCAGACCACTCATTCTCTGCAATATTGGCCATAGCTTGTCATGATACACGCAATCGAAAGCCTTTGCATAGTCAATAAGACACAGGTAAACATCTTTCTGATATTCTCTGCTTTCAGCCAAGATCGATCTGATATCAGCAGTGATATCCCTCATCCCCGTCTGAATCCAGCCTGAACCTCTGGCTCACTGTCAATGTACTGCTGCATCCATTTTTGAATTATCTTTAGAAAAATCTTACTTACATACAATAGTAAAGAATTTGTCCGGTGATTTCCACATTCCATTGTGTCTCCAGTCTTTGGAATGGGCACAAGCATGGATCTCTTACAATCAGTTGGTCAGGTAGCTGTCTTCCAAATTTCTTGGCCTAGATGAGTGAGGGCTTTTAGTGTTGCATCACTTTGTTGAACCATTTCAATTTGTGTCCCATCAATTCTTGGAGCCTTGTTCTTTGCCAATGATACAGTGAGTCTGTATATTTTTCCATGTTCTTTTAATGCTTTCAGCATCATTCAATATTTTGCCCATAGAATCCTTCAATATTTCATGTCAAGGCTTGAATTTTTTCTTCAGTTCCCTGAGCTTCAGAAATGCTTTTGGTTTTGTAACTCCAGGTCTTTGCACATTTCCCTATAATATTTGACTTTGTCTTCTTGAAATTTTCTGTTCATATCTTTTACCTCCTCATTTTCCCCATTCTCTTTAGCATCTCTATGATGGAGAGCAAGTTTCAGAGTCTCTTCTGACATTCATTTTGGACTTTTCCTTCTTTCTTGTCTTCTTAATGACTTTTTGCTTTCTTTCTGTATGGTGTTCTTGAAATCATCCCACAACTCTTCTGGTCTTCAGTCATTAATGTCTAATTTTTCAGATCTGTTCTTAAGATGATCTCTAAATCCACGTGAGATATGTTCAAGGTCATATCTTGGCTTTTCTGGATTTGTTTAAATTTTCTTCTGCTTCAGCCTGAACTTGCACATGAGAAATTGATGGTCTATTCTACAGTCTTCCCATGGTCTTGTTTTGGTTGATAATATGGGATTTTTCCACTGTCTCTTTCTACATTCTTGCAAAATTCTATCATGAGATCTCCAGCATCATTTCTATCAACAAGGCCATATTTTCCAACTACTAATCCTTCCTCTTTGCTCCCAACATTTGCATTCCAATCACCAGTAATTATCAATACATCTTGATTGCATGTTTGATCAATTTCAGACTGAAGAAGTTGGTAGAATTCTTCAATTTCATCATCTCTGGCTTTTGTGGTTCGTGCATATATTTGAATAATAGTGGTGTTAACTGGTCTTCCTTGTAGTGTATGGATATTAGCCTACCACAGACATGTTTGCATTGCAAGACTAATCTTGATATATTCTTTTTGGTGATGAATATGATGCCATTCCTCTTCAATTTGTCATTCCCAGCATAGTAAACCATGTGGTTGTCAGATTCAAAATTACCAATACTAGTCCATTTCAAGAGATCAGACGACGTATTGCACTGGGCAAATCTGCTGCACAGGAACTTTTTAAAGTATTGAAGAGCAGAGATGTCAGCTTGAGGACTAAGGCGTGCCTGACCCAGGCCATTGTGTTTTCAATAGCCTCATATGGATGCGAAAGCTGGACAGTGAATAAGGAGGATCGTAGAAGAATTGATGCCTTTGAGTTGTGGTGTTGGAGGAGAATACTGAAAGTGCCATGGACTGCCAAAAGAACCAATAGATCTGTTTTGGAAGAAGTTCAGCCAGAGTGCTCCTTGGAGGCCAGGATGACTAAGCTTCGTCTCTTCTACTTTGGACATATTGTCCGGAGGAAACAATCGTTGGAGAAGGATGTCATGCTGGGTAGGGTGGAGGGTCAGAGAAAAAGAGGAAGACCCCCAACGAGATGGATCAGCCAGGTGGCATCATTGATGGACTCAAGTGTGGCAGCGGTAGTGAGGTTAGCCCAGGATCGGACATTGTTTCATTCTGCTGTGCATGGGGTCACTATGAGTCGGTTCCGACTCAATGGCACCTGACAACAACAACAACAACAAAAGTCCATTTCAGCTCACTAATGCCTAGAACACTGATGTTTATGTGTTCCATTTCATTTTTTATAACTTCCAATTTTCCTAGATTCATACTTCTTACATTCAATGTTCCAATTATTAATGGATATTTACAACTATTTTTTTCTCATTTTGAGTTGTGCCCCATCAGCAAATGAAGGTCCCAAAAGCTTTGCTCCATTGAAGTCATCACAGTCAACTTTTCTTTGAGGAGGCAGCTCTTTCCAGTCATACTTTGTGTGTCTTCCAACTTGAGAAGCTCATCTTCTGGGACTATATTTAACAATATTCAGTATTACAGCACTATATCCAACAGTGTTCCACTGCTATTCATAAGCTTTTTAGTGACTAGATATTTGGAAGATGGAGAGGTAGACCTCTCCTTCTCCCTAGTATGTCTTAAATCTGGAAGTTCAACTGAAACCTGTCCACCATGGGTGACCTGGCTGGTGTTTAAAATACTAGTGGCATAGATTCAAGAATCACAGGAACAGGCAAGTGAATACAGTATGATACACAAGCCACTACAGTGTGACAAACTGGCAGACAAGTAGTGGTTGATTCCTGCATGGTGGTGGTGGTGGTTGTGTGCTGTTGAGTCGGTTCTGACTCATAGTGACCCTGTACAGGGTTTCTGAGGTTGTAAAGCCTCATATTTCTCCTGCAGAACAGCTGGTAGTTTCGAACTGCTGACCTAGAGGTAAGTAGCTCAACTCATAACCACTATGCTAATAGAGCTCCTTTGATTCCTGCATACAGTGTGCGGATTCTACCACTAAACCACTGGAGACAGAGGTGATGACTCTTTAATCAGGATTTAGCTTCCGTTGGGTCACAATTAAACAAGAAGTATGTTTGTTTTTAAATAGACAAATGAATACGCACATGCCATCTGTCTATATTATGCAGCTAGCCAATGGGATGGATCTTGTAATACAAAATCCCTTAATGTGTTCTGCCACTGTAACAGGAATGCTAACCACACAAAATTAAGGGAGGTAATAATCATGTTTATTAGTATTTTTTCCTCAGGTTATATTTATTTATTTGACAAACACTTATGTAGGCCTTCCTGCCTCCTTAGTTATTAATACTATTCTGAAAGTTCTACACTCATCCCTCACAATCGTCTTTTGAGGTAGGTACAATTATTCCATTTTATAGATATATAGGTAGAATTTTAAAACCTTAAATTTATTAGTGAAGGGCAAAAACAGTTGAATGTTTATCTCCCATCATTATTCAAGCAGAAGATGTCCAACAGAAATGATCTAATGCACAGAGTGGATTGTAATCATTGCAATGAAATGAAATGATGAGTGTAAAACCGATGTTCTCCCAAGTAAACTATCACTCAATTTACAATAAAAACTTACAAAGAAAGAAATACATCCAGATTGCTCCTTAAGAAGTGAGGAATGAGAGACTTGATCTCTAGGACTTTGGACATGTTATCAAGAGGGACGAGTTCCTGGAGAAGGACGTTGTGCTGGGTAAAGTGGACAGTCTGCAAAAAAGAGGAAGGTGCCCAAGAAGATGAACTAACACAGTGGCAGCAACAATTGTCTCAAAACATAACAACAATTGTGAGAATTGTGTGGAACTGGACAGTATTTCATTCTCTTGTGTTTCGGGTTGCACACAAGTCAGAACTGGCTTGATAACAGCTAACGACAAAACCAAGTACTTTTCAGATAAATGATTCAGAAATATTTTCTCCTAGTCTATGGCTTATTTTTAAGTTCTCTTAATCTCTCGACTTTTACAAAACAAAGCTTAACTTTTTAATTTTTAATTTTAGTGAAGTTCAACTTAAAAAATTATTTTTAGGATAATGATTTTTGGTAGCGTAGTGGCTACGAATCGGGCTGCGAACCTTAAGGTCAGCGGTTCGAAACTACCAGCTGCTCCGCGGGAGAAAGATGAGGCTTTCTACTCCCGTAAAGATTTACACCCTCGGAAACCCTGTACAGGGTCGCTATGGGTCGGAACCGACTCAACGGCACTTAACAACAACAACAACACCTAAAAGTTCATTGCCAAATCCAAGATCACCTAGATTTTATCCTATTATCTTCTAATGGATGTATAATTTATATTTTACTTTTAGGTCTATACCTAATTTCAAGATAATTTTTATGAAATCTGTATACTTTGTGTCTAGATTAATTTAGTTAAATTAATTGTATTTGTATGGCTACATTTCTGTGTTAGTTCCTCCCAATAATACATTCACCTAGTCTTTCATTCACCTAGTCTTTCATCATGCCTAGTGATGTTGATCACTATCAGTTAATAGTAAATCTTTGAAGTTATTAAAAAAAAAATCTAGAAAAAGTGACTAGGGCAAATTGCCTCTTTCCATTTTTCTGAGAAACCATTGCTTATGATACATTCTTGATCTTGCCCGTCCTTCCTTCCTTCTTCCTCGCTCCCCTATCTTGACAGTGAAAATATACTATTACTGAGGTTTTGGAAGAACGTGGTAACTACATTGTGGTTACAGACTATATGGTTCAGAAGCAAAGCAGACTTGGTTCCTGTATCATGGCATATCATATCTGAAAGTTATTTACATTTCTCCTTCCCAAGACTTCTGCTGTCTTTTTGGCTAATTTTAGTTGTGTGAAGGAGGAAGACTGATGAATCCAATTGCGAACGCAGGCAGAGTGTGGACAGGCAGCGCCAGGCTCATGCCAGAACTGGTGATCACACCTCAGTAGAACCTTGCAACACTTCTTGTAAGCCCAGCTGGGCCTCCCCTGAGCAGAGACAGCAATTATGTGTAGTGGTTTTCAGATGTACACAAATTTTCATGGGGGACTGACTTATAATCAGCCAAACCACTTCACGTATGGTTTGAATCAAATGGGGATGAAGGCTCTGATCAGGAAAATTGAGCACATTCGTATACTGTGTCAGCAAGTGTTTTTAGAACTTGAGGTCCATTTTTCTTCCCTTTAGAGGTATGACTGTAAGGTATACTTAAGGCTCAGCAAGCCCTTTCAAAATTTCGTGTATCTTTAAAATAACTCCTTTTGCACTTTGCACAAGTACACCAGTGTGCATTTGCCCTATGCCTTCTGACTCAATGGCATATGCTTGGAAAGGAATAACATAGAAAATTAGGTTTTCAAGAATTTCAAGGAAAGATTGAAGTTTTCAAAGACTTCAGTTTTCTTGAATCAACCATCAACACTCATGGAAGCAACAGTCAAGAAATCAGACGACGTATTGTATTAGGCAAATCTGCTGCACAAGACCTTTTTAAAGTGTTGAAGAGCAAACACGTCAGCATGAGGACTAAGGTGCACCTGAACCAAGCCATGGTATTTTCAATGACCTCATATGCATGCGAAAGCTGGACAGTGAATAAGGAAGACCGTAGAAGAATTGTTGCATTGGAGTCATGGTGTTGTAGGAGAATATTGAATGTGCCATGGGCTGCCAAAAGAACCAATAGATCCATTTTGGAAGAAGTGCAGCCAGAGTGCTCCTTGGAGGCCAAGATGGCCAAACTTCGTCTCTCATACTTCGGACATATTATCAGGAAGGACAAGTCACTGGAGAAGGATATCATGTTTTATAAGGTGGAGGGCCAGAGAAAAAGAGGAAGACCCTCAGCGAGATGGATTCGCCAAGTGGCAGCATCAATGGGCTCAAGTGTGGTAACAGTAGTGAGGTTGGCCCAGGACTGGGCAGTGTTTCATTCTGTTGTGTGTAGGGTCGCTATGAGTTGGTACCAACTTAATGGTACCTAACAACAACAACAACACAGTGTTGTTCTCCCTCTCATTTTCCTCTTCTTTCTCACTAAACTTCAGCAAATGCTGCAAAACGATGATAGCTGAAAGAATAATTTTTAAAAATATAGAGAAAATTCTGCTAAAATGTATATGTTGTCGTTGTTAAGTGCTGTCAAGTTGGTTCCAGCATACAAAAACCTCATGTAAAGTTTCCCAGGAGCTTCTGATGGGTTTGAACTGCTGACCATGTGGTTCTCAGTCCAATACTGATTCTACCGTGTCACACCAGGAGTCCATAGAATGAGCTAAAATTCAGAATGTAACTTCTTTCAGTCGTTGGTTAGTGTGAAACCCAAACTGTGGTAATTGATGGACACATATGGAGAAGGTAGGCTAAATAAGACCAAGGGATTGGGCCACTTGATTAGGATAAGTATTCGTGTGCCATTTAGAATGCTGTAGGATCATTAACTCTATTGAAGAGCCATGGGCAAGATCTCAGTAAAAATTTAAAAAAAATAACAAACGAAAAAAAACATAGGAAATGCGGGGCACTCTGGAGGATGAAAAGAAGCACATGAACTTCTTAAGAAGAGGCGCACAAGTGAGTTTGGGAAACAAGATAATGCACAGGAAACTTTCAAATCATTAGGCCAGCAGTCTGGGAAAGTTTCCTGTGGGACTCGGGCTTACACTGGTCTTAAAGATAAGTAAGGTTTGGGTTCTATGGGGGAGGTAGCAATTGTGCTAGAATAGAAACAGGATTTGAACCTGGGCTCAAGTCCTGCTTTTATTTTCTTTGTTTGTACTAGCTGTATAACCTTGGACACATTCATTAACAAGCACTTTAATAATACTCTCTATGCAGCAGGTCCTATTCTAAATGCTTCATAAATATTAACTCATTTAAGGTGTGGCACTGCAGGATAAGCACTGGACAGCAAGGTCAGTTTGAACTGCAAGATTAGCAGTTCCAATCCACCATCTATCTGCTCCTTGGAAACCCTACATAGGGTCACTATGTGTCAGAACCAACTCAATGGTGCTAAACAACAACAACAACAAGCCTTAGGAGAATTCTACAAAGCAGGAGTTATTATTATGCTTATGTTTTTAAAAAAAAAAAACAAGATAGAAATTGAGGCACAGAACGTTTATGTAACTTGCCCAAGATCTCACAGTTAGTAAGTACACAGCTAGTATTCAAACTTAGGCAGTTTGGATCTAAGTCAATGGACTTATACACTATGCTGCAAATTGCTCATGTTTTCTGATGATTGATTTTCCTATTTATATTTTTTAAAATAGAATAATTCCTTTTGGTCTTGCTCTAAGGATAAAATAAGATGAAGTTGGTGAAAATGTCTGGCACATTTTTTTTCCATTTCCTCTCACTTGGACTCAGTCTTGCCCTACTTCCTGGCTTCAATCATGCCTTGCTGTTTTCTTGAATGTGTACTGTCTCTCTACTTAGAGTTACAACCCTTGCTTATTTCTGGAGTGTCCATCATCATAATCCAGCTGCATTTTTAGTAACTTTCTTCACACATGCTATGTTCCTGGCCAATTTCAGTCCTATACAAGTGCCTGTTTCACCCCGAGGAGCAGGACTGTCCAGTACTAGTCTATAGTTCTCCCATCTGTTAGTCATTTTGTCGTCCTATGGTGGCTTGTATGTTGCTGTGATGCTGGAAGCTATGCCACCAAAATTTCAAATACCAGTAGGGTCACCCATAGTTGACAGGTTTCAGCAGAGGATCCAGACTAAGACACACTGAAACAAAGGCCTGGTGATCTACTTCTAGAACATAACCAATGAAAATCATGGATCACAGCAGAATGTTCTCTAATATTGTGGTGACTGTGCAAAGGCTTTCGACTGTGTCAAAAAGCTAGGCTGACAATGAGTATTCTGAAACACTTATTGTGCTCATGAGGAACCCGTACATAGACCAAAGAGGCACAAACTGTTCACTATCATCTTGTTCAAACAGAACAAGATGATAGTGAACAGTTTAAAATCAGGAAAGATGTATGCCATGATTGTATTCTTTCACCAGACTTATTCAATCTGTATACTGAGCAAATAATTCAAAAAGCTGGATTATATAAAGAAGAATGTGGCATCAGGATTGGAGGAAGACTCCTTAGCAACAAGCAATATGCAGATGATGCAATCATGCTTACAGACAGTGAAGCGTATTTAAAATACTTACTGATGAAGATTAAAGACCATAGCCTTCAGCATGGGGGCACCTCTGAACATATAAATAACTTCATGGTAAGTGGAGAAAATGTTGACATTGTCAAAGACTTAGTTTTGCTTGGATCCACTATAAACAATCATGGAATTAGCAGTCAAGATGTCAAATGGTATATTGTGTTAGGCTAATCTGTTGCACAGTCTTGATATGGCGCTGTGGGTTAATGTGCTGCACTGCAAAGCTGGTTTGAACTACAAGGTCAGAGGTTCAAGCTCACCAGTTGCTCCTCAGAAACTCTATACAGGGTTGTTATGGGTCAGAGCAGACTTGATGGCACTTAACAACAATAGCAATCTGCTGCACAAGACCTCTTAAAGTGTTAAAGAGCAAAGATGTCAGTTTGAGGACAAAAGTGAGTTGAGTAGCTTCACATGCATGTGAAAATTGGACGGTGAATTGGACAGTGGAAGATTTGATGCACTTGAGTTTTGGTGTTGGAGAAAAATATTAGAAGTACCATGGACGGCTAGAAGAACAAACAAATCTGTGCTGGAAGAAATACAGTCAGAATACTCCTTAGAATCCAGAACAACCAGACTTCTCTCATACTTTGGACATATCAGAAGTGACCAGTTCCTGGAGAAGGACATCATGCTAGGTGAAGTCAATGGTCAGAGGAAGACCCCCAAAGAGATGGATTGGCACAGTGGCAGCAGTTATGGCCTCAAGCTTAACAATGGTTGTGAGGATGGTGCAGAATCGGGCAATGTTTTGTTCTGCTGTGCATAAGTTTGCTATGAGTCAGAACTGACTTGATGGCACCTAACATAAACAACAAAATAGTGTTGGAAGATGAGCCCCTTAGGATGGAAAGCACTCAAAATATTCAGTAACCACAGTAGTAGACGTGAGCCTCCCAATGACTGAAGATGGTGCATGACTGTGTGAGTCAGAGTCTACTCCAAGGCCACTCACAAATGTGTAGTTACTGAATCATTCCTAGTTGTGATCCAGATAGGACATTCCTAGAATAACTTAAACTTCTGTCCATTATGGGTAATGATTGACTCAGCAGGTACTTCATAAATATCTGTTGATTATACATTCAGTCCAGTGATAGGTTATGTATGGTACACACAAAAAAATGTTGATGTTGTTACGTGCCATCGAAGCAGTTCTAACTCAGCAACCCTATGCACAAGAGAACAAAACAATGTCTGGTCTTGCACAATACTTATTATTGTTGTTGCATTTAAGCCCATTGCCGCTGCCATTGTTAACCCACCTTGTTGCAGTCTTCCTCTTTTTTTTTTTTTTCCTAACTGACCTTCCACTTTTCAAAATATGATATCCTTCTGAAGTATGACAGACGTGTCTGAAGTATGACAGACGAAGTCTCAGCATCCTTGCTTCTAAGGAGCATCTGGCTGAACTTCTTCCAAGACAGATTTGTTTGTTCTTCTCCAATATCATAATTAAAATATATAAGTTCATCTATGGTATTCTTTATTCTTTGTCCAAGTTTCACATGCTTATGTTGTTAGGAGCCATCAATTTGGTACCAACTCATAGCACAACAGAATGAAACACTGACCAGTTTTTTGTTTTAATGTTTGATTGTGAATTAATTATGTGATAGTTTACATGGGAAAACATTAGTTTTGCATTCATCCTATCGTATATCATTTAATTGCCATGGTTACAATCCCCTGAATGCACCATTAACCAACGACAGGGTATACCCTGCAAGCGTGTCCAAACCGCCCCCCCACCCCCACCCCGGTCAGGTTATCAGCACACAGTCCCTCTCCCTCTCTGGGTCTAAAGTCCCCAGCTGCTCCATCTCTCCACATCATTGTCTCTGCCTCCATCTCTGGCTTCACTGCTTTTCTGGGTAGGGTTCCGCTCTCCACTCTTCTCCCTTGATGGTCCCAGGGACTGCTGCTCCTAGACTGCAAAGTTAATCACTCCCCTCCTAGCTACAAAACGTCTGCCTTTACATTTCCAACCCTTACAAGAAGTCCTGATAACAATTATTCACTATTGTATCACTAGTGACCAATCTGCATTTCATTTCATCAGGCCCGCCTAGACAGATTGTATACTACTCAGTGGAGAGTTTACCTTCCTCCACACCCTCTGGATCTAGATTCCCTCTTTAAAGCTTGTAAGCCAGTCACTTCTTGCCTTTGAAGTCCCCCCACCCCCGCATTTTTGTTAGCCAATGTCCACATTGCCCATCCCTGTCTACTCTGTGTATGGAGGGGGTGGGAATGATCCTTGCTGTAAATATTTGTTCCCTCTTTTAAGCTACTGCATCCATAGGCGTAGGTCAAGTTCATCAAATTGTATCAGATTGCTCTTTTTTCCCTCTTCTTTCTTCTTCTAGTTGAGCTGTGATCATCCAGTCATTGAAGCCAGGTCAAATGGGTATTATCTGCAAGTGTGGGTGTTCTTGTGCATATGCCCTCTGTTCTTATCATCTGGATGCTTCACTCTCCTCTCTAGTACTCTGTGGCTATGTCACTGACTCTTGGCCCAAGAGTTCCCAGGTCTTGCCACACTGCTGGCCAACCAGGGTTCACAAGAGTCTACTGAATGTTGTACGGCTTAGCTCGCAACTTCATTGCTGTTTTTCCCTCACTTCCCTTTATCAGTGACGAACATGGTCTCCAATCAGAGCATGTATTCCAATTGAGTCTTAGTCTTGGAAGGGGGTTGGCTCTGAGGGGACCCGACCACTTGCCTTGATATCTCCTGGGCGAGCAACTTGCTTGTTCTTGTAGTAATCAGTCAGTCTGCCTCTATTGTTTTGTATTTTTTCCTGTCAGTCTTTCTTTCAAGAAGTATCTTATCCTTTCAAGTGTAAATTTACCTCCTCTGAAGATTCTGGATCCTGTTCAGGATTCCACCTATGGTCTTATGTAACCCAGAGGCTCCGCAGGAAGCCATCTTCACATTGTAGCCCCATTTTAGGTATTCCAATCAGTTATAGGCAGAAGACGGACTTAAGAGTTTTCTATGGTGATATTTCTGGCTATTCCTCTCTCTCCCCCTCAAGTGTTTATTTTATAATGGTAGCATAGTGGTTACGAATTGGGCTGTGAACCTTAAGGTCAGTGGTTCGAAACTACCAGCTGCTCCGCGGGAGAAAGATGAGGCTTTCTACTCCCGTAAAGATTTACACCCTCGAAAACCCTGTACAGGGTCGCTATGGGTTGGAACTGACTTGACGGCACTTAACAACAACAACATGCCAGGGAAACCAAGATCCATAAGACAGCCAACCATCTTTACATTATTTTCCCCCTTTTCCCCATTCCAACCATGTCTCAATCCCTGTATCCCAGAGCCATGCTGTTCCAAGGTTGTGCATTTATCATTATTTACCTCTGTCCCACTTATCCTATGCAAACCTGCCTAATTGTTCTCCCATCTGCTTTGTTCTTCCATCCCCCTCCCCCTTCTTGTATATTGCCCCCTCTTCCTAGCACCAAAACTATCCTGTGTCTATTCCTTACCCTGTGCTCCACCTTCCCCTCCCTCCCCTAACCCTATCCCCTAGATCCCAGTAGACAGTAAAGAATCCCAATCCTTTAGTATGAGTTCTTTTCCTTAGTCTTTTACAGTAGTGGTCCTATGCAGTATTTCTCCTTTTGTGACTGATTGATTTCACTCAACATAATGTCCTCAAGGTTCATCCATGTTATGTAGTGGCTTGCAGCTTCCTTGTTATTCTTCAAGGTAGCATAATATTCCATTGTGTGTATGTACCACAGTTTGTTTATCTATTCTTCTGCTGATGGGCACTTTGGCTGTCTCCGTCTTTTGGCTATTGTAAATAGTGCTGCTATGAACATTGGTGTGCATATATCTACTCGTGTTATGGCTCATATGTCTTGTGGGAAAATACCAAGTAGAGGAATTGCTGGATCATAGGTATTTCTATTTCCAACCTTCTTAGGAAGCGCCATATTGCTTTTCAGAGAGGTTGGACCATTTTGCAGCCCCACCAGCAATGTAAGAGGGTCCCAGTCTCTCCTCATCCCTGCCAGGATTTATTGTCCTCTACTTTTTGAATCTTTGCTGTTGTTGCTGGTGTGAGATGATATCTCATTGTTGTTTTGATTTGTATCTCTCTAATGGCTAGTGATTGTGAACATTTCTTCATATGTTTATTGGATGCCTCGATCTCCTCCTTGGTGAAGTGTCTGTTCATGTCCTGCGCCCATTTTTTAATTGGGTTATTTGTCTTTTTTCTTGTAGAGGTGCTGTAGTTTTCCTAAATATTTTAGAAATAAGTCCATTGCAAAAGACTTTTCCCATTCTGTGAGTTCCCTTTTTACTCTTCTGGTGAAGTCTTTTGATGCACATAAGTTTTTAATTTTTAGTATGTCACAATCATCTATTGTGTCTACTTTTGTTTGTGTAGTTTTCAAAATGTTTGGTAGTCTGTGTATTCCCTGAATTAGTACAATCACATTTGTCCCTATTTTTTCATTGACGGCCTTCATAATTCTTAGATTCGCATTTAGGTCTTTAATCCATGTTGAGGTGGTTTTTGCATAAGGCATGAGGTGAAGGTCTTGTTTCAATCTTATGTATTTTGCTTTCCAGTTCTGCCAGCACCATCTGTTGAAGAGACTATCACCTCTCCATGTGATATATTTAGGTGTTTTGTCAAAATTCAGTTGGCTGTATGTAGGTGGGTTAATTTCTGGATTCTCGATTCGTTTCCATTGATCTATGTATCGTTCATTGTACCAGTACCAAGCAGTTTTGACCACTGTAGCCGTGTAGTAAATTTTGAAGTCAGAAATTGAGAGGCTTCTAACCCCATTGTAGCCGTGTAGTAAATTTTGAAATCAGGAATTGAGAAGCCTCCAACCTTCTTCTTCTTCTTCTTAAGCAGTGCTTTGCTTATCCTGGGTCTCTTTCTTTTCCATATAAAGTTTGTAATTGTTTTTTCCATCTCTTTGCAGAATGTTGTTGGAATCTGGATTGGGATTGCATTATATGTGTCAATTGCTTTGGGCAGTATTGACATTTTCACAATGTTAAGTCTTCCTATCCAGGAGCATGGTACATTCTTCCATTTTTGTAGGTCTCTTTTCGTTTCTTGTAGTAGTGTTTTGTAGCTTTCTTTGTATTAGTCCTTTGTTTCTCTGGTTATATTTATTCCTAGATATTTCATCCTTTGGGTGGCTTTTGTAAATGGTATTGCTTTCCTAATGTCCTTTTCAATGCGGTCATATTTGGTATAGAGGAATCCAACTGATTTTTGTATGTTGATCTTATATCTTGCCATTTTGCTGAATCTTACTATGAGGTCTGGTAGCTTTTTTACTGAGTCTTTGGAGTTTTCTACATATAGGATCATATCGTCTGCAAATAGAGTTTTACTTCCTCTTTGCCCATTTGGATGCCTTTAATTTCCCTGTCTTGCTGAATAGCTCTTGTTAAGACTTCCAGTACAATATTGAGTAGGAGTGGTGACAAAGGGCATACTTGTCTGGTTCCTGTTCACAGAGGGAAGGCTTTCAGTTTCTCTCCATTGACAGTAATGTAGGCTGTTGGTTTTGTATATATGTTCTTAATTATGTTGAGGAATTTCCCTTGAATTCCTACTTTGTTGAGTGCTTTTATCAGGAATGGATGTTGGATTTTGTCAAATGCCTTTTCTACAATATGATCATGTGGTTCTTTTCTTTTTTCTTATTTATATGGTGGATAACATTGATCGTTTTTCTAATATTGAACCATCCTTGCATCCCTGATATGAATCCCACTTGATCATGATGTATTATCTTTTTGAGGTGTTCTCTTGGCTAGGATTTTGTTGAGAATTTTTGCATCTATGTTCATGAGGGCTATTGGTCTATAATTTTCTTTCTAAGTGACGTCCTTCCCTGGTTTTGGTATGAGGGTTATGCTTGCTTCATAAAATGTATTAGGAAGTTTTCCATCCTCCTCTATCATCTGGAATAATTTGATTAGAATTGGTGAACACTGCCCGGTTTTGTGTCAATCTCACAATCTCTGCTATGCTTCAGCCCATTGCTGCTGGCACTGTTCTTTGGTAGCCCATGGTACTTTCAATATTGTCCTCCAACACTGTAAATCAAATGCATCAATTATTCTGCAGTCTTCCTTATTCACTGTCCAGCTTTCACATGCACACGAGGTTATTGAAAATATCATGGCTTGAGTCAAGTGTACCTTATTCCTCAAACTGACATCTTTGCTCTTGAACAATTTAAAGAGGTCTTGTGCAGCAGACTCGCTCATTGCAATACGTTGTTTGATTTTTTAACTGCTGCTTCCATGAGCCTTGATGGTTTGCTCTGAGCAAAATGAAGTTTTTGACAACTTCAATCTTTTCTCCATTTATCATACTGTTAGTTATTAGTTCAATGGTGAGGATTTTTGTTTTCTTTATATTGAGGTGCGACCCATACTGAGGGCTGTGGTCTTTGATCTTTGTCAGTTAGTATTTTAAGTCTTCTTTGCTTTCGGCAAGCAAGGTAGTACTATCGGCATATCACAGTATGTTAATGAGTCTTCCTCCAATCCTGATGTCATGTTCTTCTTCACATAACCCAGTTTTCTTAGATTATTTGCTCAGCATACAAGTTGAGTGAGTGCGGTGAAAGGAAACACTCCTGGATCACACCTTTCCTGATGTTAAACCATTCAACATCCCCTTGTTTTGTTTGACCTCTTGGTCAATGTATGGGTTCCCTACGAGCACAATTAAGTGTTCTGGAATACCCATTCTTTGCAATGTTCTCCATAGTTGTTATGGTTTACACATTCGACTGCCTTTGCAGAGCCAATAAACATTAAGTAAATGTGTGGTGCTGTGGGATCATCACTGGACTGCAAGGTCAGTCTGAACCAACCACAAGGCCGGTGGTTCAAACTCACCAACTGCTCCTCAGAAACCCTACGCAGGGTCTCTATGAGTTGGAACCAACTCAAAGACACTTAACAACAAACACAAAACAGTAAAGAGAGGCAAAATAAAACAGAATAAAAAAACGCTAGGAAGACAGTATGGGTATGGGAGATCTATACTCCATCCAGGGGACCAATATAAAGTCCTGCTTTCCCTGGATTCAGTCCTTACTCAATGACCTTCAGGTTTTTTTTTCTGTACCCCCTTTCCTATTTATTGCCCCTCCCCATAGCCTCACCCCTACCGAACCATTTATCCATCCTTTATCTGCTGGCCTCAGGGTCCAGCTCCCAGAAGCTAAGTAATCTGACAAAAGTAATCTCCGCTAAAATGCTCATCCAGCTAACAGGTTAATGTGTTATCCTTCCTGGGTAATTTGTTCATTTCGAGTGGGGTGTTTTGAAGACATTAAGTCATGATGGTAGGAAATTTCAGGCCTCATTTTAGCCTGGAGAGGAAGTGAGTGCCCCACACGACCCAGGCTTTCAGGATTAGCCTTGGGCTAGTTTCTATGGTCATTTGCAAAGTCTACTCAGTGCCAAAACCACTGTCTTAGGGCTTTGATTATGCCCCATAACATTTTTGGATCAAAGATAAAATGCATGATTCTCCTTTTTTGTATCTGGACCCAGGAAGAAAATTTTGAGGATCAAAAAGGAAGCTGAGGAATGGGCTATTTGTACATGATCTGGTGGGCAGCATTCTAAGCATTTTACATACATGATCTCATTTATTTCTCACTACAAACCCCATAGGATAGGTCTTATCAAATGAAGAACTGTGGCACAGAGAGGGCAGGCAACTTGTTCAAAGTCACACTGCTAGTAAATGAATCCAGGCAGTTTGGCTCTGAGGTCTGTGACCTTAACTGCTGTACTATACCAATCAGCTTCTCAAGACTTAAGTCCCACTTTTCTTCATAATGTTTGCAGGTAGACCAGACAGAGCAAACGGCTCATTGAGACTCACTGTCAACGCCTGCAGTCCCACTCCATATGCAGACTATTGTCCTCATGACTCCTTTGGGCAGGGCAGAGGCAGTCTTCTGAGCTATGCTCCGCCTTCTACATAGGAACCTAAGGCTCTGTGGGGCTGATATCATCCCTTTCCTGTCTTGTGCTGCACAAGGTTGACAAGGAACTGTCTCTCAAGCCTCTCCCTCCTTCACTTCACCATCTCTCAAAAAATCAATGAATGCTCAGATCTCGTGGCTGCTCTGAAGATATTGAGAAGAAACAGTTGAAGTGTGACTCATTTTATTTTCTAAAAGCAAAAGGAAGTTTTGATAAATTAACCCTCTCATTTGACTATAGTCAAATCTGTCTCTTCTCAGTCCCCAACCTGCCTTCTGATTTTTTGTCTGGAGGCCAATATGCCTCCAAATCTGCAGTGCCCTCACCTTCTCTCACAGATGGATACTTACTGTGTGCCAAGCACAGTGTTAAGAGCTCTCAAAACTGTCATATTGAATTCTACCATATATCATGCAACTAAGATGCTAGTACTATCTTCATTTTCTTTGTGAGAAAATTGAGAGGCACTAAGGAACTTGCCCAAGGTCATTATGCTACCGATACATATTTTATTTTTAGCTTATCATCTATTCTCTGTATTTATGCATTATTATTCTGTTTCATGTTGGGTTCCAAGATTAAGGGTACCCAAGGAGCTCTGGTAGTGTAGTGGTTACGAATCGGGCTGCAAACCACAGGTCAGCAGTTTGAAACTACCAGCTGTTCCACGGGAGAAAGATGAGGCTTTCTGCTCCCATAAAGATTTACAGCCTTGGAAACCCTGTACAGGGTCGCTCTGAGTTGGAATCGACTCCACGGCACATAAACCACCACCAACAACAACCACACTGAAGTACCACAATGTTATGAATGAAAAATTCATAAGATGGTAATCATTATGTCACTACACTGAATAGAGGTTAGAGCATGTTGTAGCATGACTAAAAGGCAAATATTTGAAAACAATAATTTGAATAACGAGAATTTCCTATTGGAAATTGGAAAATTTTCATTGTTCATTGCCCTTTGTGTAGGTGGCCTGGTAACACCGTGGTTCAACACCTGACTGCAAAAGAAAGGTCGGCTGTTAGAATCCATCAGCCACTCCTCAGGAGAAAAACATGGCAGCATGCTTCCATAAAGATTTATAACCTTGGAAACACTCTGTTCTTTACGGACATTATTAGTTGGAATCAACTCAATGGCAGTGGTTCCTTTTATTGTTTCAATTGTTAAATCTTATGGAATTATGTTACAGAATGTTTTACACTTTACATGGTTTAGGGCCTTGAATAAGCTTTTGATATGACCGTGTTGTTGTTGTGTGCCATTGAGTTGATTCTGATTCATAACAACCTTTTATAGGCTTCCCTATGGGCTTCCCTAGGGAGCAGAAAAGGAGCTCTGGTAGCGTAGTGGTTACGAATCGGGCTGTGAACCTCAAGATCAGCAGTTCGAAACTACCAGCTGTTCTGCGGGAGAAAGATGAGGCTTTCTGCTCCCATAAAGATTTACAGCCTTGGAAACCCTATACAGGGTTGCTATGAGTTGGAACCGACTCCACAGCACATAACAACAACAGGGAGCAGAAAGCATCATCGTTCTCCCACATACTCCAACTGCCCACCTCTGGTTAGCAGTGCAATGTTATGCTACAGAACTACTGCACTTGCTGATTTGGCCTTGTTGTTGTTATTAAGTGCCGCCAAGTCGATTCCGACCCATAACAAACCTGTGTAGGGTTTCCAAGGAGCAGCTGGTGAGCTTGAACTGCTGACCTTGCAGTTCAAACAACTTTGCAGTCTGACGCATTAGCCCACAAAGGCCAGGACTCCTTGGCCTTTGTTGTTTGTTGTTAAGTGCCATCAAGTCGGTACCGACCCATAGCGACTTTATGCACAGCAAAATGAAACACCCCAGCCCCCGATCCATGCATAAATAATTAAAAGACAATTAAAGTTGGTTCTGTTGTCCTTACGAATTTAAACATGATGAATTCAACTCACTGACTTAAAGTGAATAAAGCCAACGTCTTTTTTTTTTAGTTTTTATTGTGATTTCAGTGATAGTTTACATGGGAGAATATCAGTTTTACACTCACCCTATCGTATTTTGTTTCACTGCAATGAATACAATTCCCTCCATGAATCATCATTCAACAGTATTTGCTTCTATTCCCTCTGTTTTTTGTTTGTTTTTAAGTTTTTATTGTGAATTATGTGGTGAAATATCATACAACTGATGTTTTACGTTCATCCTATCATATTTCATTTCATTGAAATGATTACAATCCCGTCCATGCATCATCAAACAATCAAAGGGTACACCCTACAGGCCTGCCACCTGGCCTTCAGCACACAGCCCCTCTCCCTCCCTGAGTCCAGTGTCCCCAGCTGCTCCGTCTGTCTGCGTAAAGTTACTATGAGTCAGAATGGACTTGACGGCAATTAACAGCAACAACAAGCTCAAACAACAAGTTTCAGAGTCTCTTTTGACATCCATTTTGATCTTTTCTCTTTTTAATTACCTTTTCCTTTCTTCCTGTATGATGTTCTTGATGTCATCCCACAACTCTTCTCTGCATCAAATCTGTTCTTGAGATGGTCTTTCAATTAAGATGGGGTATACTCCAGGCCATATTTTGTCTCTCATGGACTTGTTATAATTTTCTTCAGTTTCAGCCCGTACTTACATATGAGCAACTGATGGTCTGTTCCACAGTTGGCCACAGACCTTGTTGTTAAGTGCCGTTGAGTCAATTCCGACCCATAGTGACCCTGACGAGCAGCTGGTGAGCTTGAACTTCCGACCTTGCAGTTCAAACAGCTTTGCAGTCTGGCACATTAACCCACAGCGCCACACCAGGACTCTTCCCATAGATGTAGTCAATTTAATTCCTATATATTTCATCTGGTGAAGCCCCTGTTTATAATTGCCATTTATGTTGTTGAAAAAAAGGTCTTTTCAATGAGTAAATGATTAGTCTTGTAAAATTTCTATCATGGGATCTACAGCATAGTTTCTATTACCAAGGCCATATTTTCCAATTACTGACATTTCTTTGTTTCTAACTTTTGCATTCCAATCACCAGTAATTATCAATGCATTTCCATTGCTTGTTTGATCAATTTCAGACTAAAGAAAATGGTAGATTGTTTTATTTCATCATCGCTGGCTTTAGTGGTTGGCGTTTAAACTTGAATAATAGTCATATTTAGTGTTCTTCCTTGTAGGCATATGAATATTATCACAGATCGGATTGTACATCATGATTGATCTTGAAATGCTCCTTTTGACAATGACTGTGATGTCATCCCTCTACAATTGGTCATTCCTAGCATAGTAAACCATCTAATTGTCTGATTTAAAATCATGAATACCTGCCCATTTCAGCTCACCAATGCCTAGGATGTAGATTTTTATGCACTCCATTTAATTTTTGACAACTTTCCAGTTTCGTAGCTTCATTCTTTGTATATTCCATGTTTCAAGTACTAATGGAAATTTTCAGTTTCTTCTCATTTTGAGTTATGTCCCATCAGCAAATGAAGGTCCAGAAAACTTTTTTCCAATCCATGTCATTAAGGTCAACTCTATTTTGAGGAGGCAGTTTTTTCCCAAGTCATATTCTGATTGCCTTTCAACCTGAGGGTCTCATCTTCCAGCACTATATCTGAAAATGTTTCACTGCTATTCATGTTTTCAGTGGCTAACCATTCAGAAGCTTCTCCTTCCTAGTTTGTCTTAGTTTGTCTTAGTCTGGAAGCTGTGCTGAAACCTGTCCACCATGAGTGACCCTACTGGCAATAGAAATACTGATCACATAGCCTCCAGCATCATAGCAACACACAAGACACCACAGTACGACTAACTGACAGACAAGTGGTAGGAAAGAGAAATAGAAGTGGATTTTTATTTGAAATCCAGGCCTATTTGTCACATAAAAGATTTTTTCCTCATTTATATGTATTATTAGAGACTTTGTAAAAATGAGAAAATAACAAAAACAATACCCCATTCATTATTAACTTTTTATTTTACCCTAAACATAAATTTTTGGAATCTGATTATTATCCTTAGAGTACAAATGAATACAATGTGAAGAATATACTTTTTGCATTCTAACTTTTTACTAATGTTTTTCCTATACCATTTTGTCTTTCTAGTGGTCAAATAATTTCATTGCCTTAACGTATGACAGATGGCTTAATCATTCCCCTACTGTTAGAGGCCTGGTGTGGCCCTGTGGGATAGTGACTGGACCACAAGTTGGTTTGAACTGTAAGGTCCGTGTTACAAATTCACCAGCCACTCCTGGGAAACCCTAGAGAGTTAACTATGAGTCAGAAAGGACTAAAAAGTACTTAGCAAGACCAACAACAGCAACTGTTGGTTATTCAGGTTATTGTTTTAAGGCTTTTAATATTCAAACTAAGTTAGCTTTTTTCTTCTTCTTCTTCTTCTGTTATGTTCTTGTTGTTATGTGCCATGGAGTCAGTTCTGACTCATAGCGACCATGTACAGGGTTTTCAAGGCTGTAAATCTTCCCGGGAGCAGAAAACCTCATCTTTCTCCCATGGAACAGCTGGTAGTCTCGAACTGCTGACCCTGAGGTTTACAGCCCGATTCTTAACCACTATGCTACCAGAGCTCCTTATAGTCTTAGGATAATTTCCCAGGATTGTGATCCTTGTGGCTATTAATAGTTTTATAATTCTTAACCCACTTTGAAATGGCATCAGCAACATGAATGAGTCCGTTCTTCCAGTCTGGATAGTATTTAATTTTATAAGGTGCCTTTATTTTTGGCAATTAAATTATTATAAATTGGCACCTAGTAGTTTTAACTATACATGCATTTCCTCTAGCATGGTGTAAGCCTGTAACAATTTATCCCTTGGGGATTTGGTAGGGTAGCGGTTACGAGTCGGGCTGCTAATCTCAAGGTCAGCAGTTCAAAACTACCAGCCGTTCCATGGAAGAAAGATGAAGCTTTCTGCTTCTGTAAAGATTTGTAGCCTCGGAAACCCTATGCAGGTCACTATGAGTTGGAACTGACTCCAAGACACATAACCACCACCTCTGTAGATAGTTCAGATGCTAATAATTTATCTGTAATGATATTAACATTCCCACCATCTAAGTTTTAATAGTAGTTTTGCATTTTATGTATTTTCTTTTATTTTAAGAAGTTTTTTAATTCCCATATTGTTGTTGTTAGGTGCCTTCAAGTGAATTCCAATTTGTAAGCCTAATATGAATCCCACTTGTGTGGGTTAATGCACTAGACTGCAAAGTTGGTTTGAACCAAAAGGTCGGCAGTTCAAGCTCACCAGCTGCTCCTTGGAAACCCTATCCAGGGGCATTATTCTATTTGGCTAGGGTTTTGTTGAGATTTTTTTGTTCATGAGGGATATTACTCTTTGCCTAGATTTGGTATCAGAAATATGCTCTCTTAATAAAATGAATTCAGGAGTTTTCCACCTTTTTGTATACTCTGGAATAGTTTGAGAAGAATTGGTGACAACCCTTCTCTGAATGTTCTGTGGTGGTGGTTGTGTGCCACGGAGTCAGTCCTGACTCACAGAGACCTTGAATAGGGTTTCCAAGGCTGTAAATATTTATAGGAGCAGAAAGCCTCATCGTTCTCCCATGGAACCGCTGGTAGTTTTGAACTGCTGACCTAGAGGTTAGCAGCCTGTCTTGTAACCACTATGATACGAGAGCTCCTGAATGTTCTGTAGATTTTGCCAATGAAGCCCTCTGGGCCAGAATTTTTTTTAGGTTGGGAGTTTCTAAAGTTCTATTTCTTTTTTTGTTATTTGTTGTTGTTGTTATGTGCCATGGAGTCAGTTGTTGTTGTTATGTGCCATGTTCGATTCCGACTCATAGCGACCCTGTACAGGGTTTCCAAGGCTGTAAATTTTCATGGGAGCAGAAAGCCTCATCTTTCTCCTGCGGAACAGCTGATAGTTTCGAACTGCTGACCTTGAGGTTCACAGCACACCAAGATTCCACCTAAACAGTGTATTTCAATCCCTGTTAACCCTTACTTCCCTGTTCTCCTACCGTGCCTGGTAACCATGTCTAAGTACAATTCTTCATAGTATTGTTATCTTTATTTCTGTTGGTTTTGTTGTGACATCACCCATTTCATTTCTTATTGGTGCTATTTTCCTTTGTTAGGTTTGCCATTGGTTTGTTGATTTTATTAATCCTTTCAAAGAACCAATTTCTAGTCTTGTTGATTCTTTCTGTTGTGTTTTTGTTTCATTTATTTTGCTCTAATTTTTATCATTTCTTTTCTTCTGGTTACTGTAGACTCATGTTGCTGCTATTTTTCTAATTGCTGGAGATGTTTGTTGGTTAAATTGTTGAGTTTGGTCCTTTCTTCTTCTTTTTTGTTTTTTTGGTGTGTTCATGCATTGCTATAAATTGCCTTCTTAGTACTGCTTTTGCTATGTCCCTAAGGTCTTGGTATGGTTTCTTTTCATTCTTGTTTGAGTCAAGGAATTTTAAAGTTCATCTTTAATTTTTTTTCTATTACCCAGCAGTTTTTCATTAGGTTGTTATTCAGTTTCCATGTATTTGATTCTTTTTTTCTTTTTTCCTTTTTTTGGGGGTCTCCTTGATCTTCCTATTGTTGATTTCTAAGTTTATAGCACTGTGATCTGAAAAGAAGTTTTGGAGTATTTTAGTGTTTTTAAATTTATTGAGGCTTATTTTTTGGTCTACTATGCAGTCTAATCTGGAGAATGATCTATATGCATGCTGGGAAATAATGTATATAATATTATGGTTGGGTGAAGCGTTCTGTATCTGTCTATGAGATCAAGTTATTTGACTATGTTCTTTAGTTCTTCTGTGCATTTGTTGAGTTTCTTTGTAGTTCTGTTCTTCATTGAAAGTGGTGTAGGGCTGTAGGGTCAGCACTGGACTGGGAACCACAAGATCGGCAGTTCAAACCCAGCTTGGAATCCCTATAAAGGGTCGCTATGAGTCAGAACTGACTCTACAGCAGTTGACAACTACAAAAATTATTGTTGTGGAGTTGTCTATTTTTCTCTTCAGGTCTGTTAGAATTTAATTTATGTATCTTGAGGCTCTTTCATGGTGTGCATAGATATTTATTATGGCTATGTCCTCTTGTCCAATTGACATTATGCAATTCTTTCCTTGTTTCTTAGCTGGTTTTTGTCTTAAGGTCTCTTTTATCAGGAAATAAAACAGCTATTCCTGCTCGTTTTCTATTGTTATTTGCTTGATATATTTTTTCCATACTTTGATTTTTCATCAATGTTTATTTTTGTGTGTAAGGGGTGTCTCTTGTAGACAGCATTTTGATGGATCCTATTTTCTTATCCATTCTGCTACTCTCTTTGTCTTGACTGGTGCATTTAATCCAGTGATATTCAAAGTTATTATTGATAATTATAATTTATTGCTGTCATTTTGCTGTTTTGTTTATTTTTAATTTGTGTGTGTGTATGCGTGGTGATGCTGATTTCTTTGTTCCACATAATTTTCTGTGCTGAATTAATTTTGTTTATGCCTTTTCTTATCATTTCCTTTGTTGCTGTTGGTTTAGTGTTTACTAAATATTTATGATTCGCCTCATTTTTACTTCAGTGAGAAGGTTTATTAATTTTCTTTGAGGTTACTATATAATTTATTATTTTCTTCCTAAGTTTAAAACAATCTGTTGAAATATCTTGAAATTGTCTCCATTTGGAAGTTCTGTAACTGCACTATTTATTACCTTTTTTGAGTTTGTAGTTGTCTTCATTTTCAAATTGATATCTTGGGTTCTCTACTTTCTGTCTTGCAGATTTGTTTACGGAATCCTAATATGGTGCTCTTGACTGTAAGGTCAGTTTGAACTGCAAGGTCAGTGGTTCAAATCCACCAGCAGCTCCTCAGAAACCCTGTATAGGGCCGTTATAAGTCAGAGTTGACTCAACAGCATTAAACAACCACCACAGGTTAGTTAGACTATGATATTTGATCCACCACTCTATCCTTTCCTGTAAAGTGCAGGGTTCAGGATTATCATCTGAATCGACTTCATTTGGCCTCTTGTTTCTTTGTTGTAGAGGGTCTGGGTAGTCTGTCTGACTAGTTCACCATCTTGCTGGAAATCCTGTCATTTGATTTCTTGACTGCTGCTTCCATGGGCATTGATTCTGGTTCCAAGTAAAATTAAATCATTCAGACTTTCAATCTTTTCTCCGTTTGTCATTATGTTGCTTAAAGATCCAGTTGTGAAGATCTTTGTTTTCTTTATATTGAGGTGTAATTCATACTAAAGACTAGTTTTTAATCTTCACCGGTTAGAGCTTCAAGCTTTCTTCACATTTAACAAGCAAGGATATGACACATTTACATATCACAGGTTGTTACTGAGTTATGTAAGTATTTCAGTAGCCAATTTTTTAATCATTATTATTATTATTACTTTTGAAGCAGAGGATCTCCAGGGTCTTCTTTCTAGTACATTTTAGTCTGGAAGCTTTGTTGAAACCTGTCCACTATGGGTGACCCTACTGGTATTTGAAATAGCTTGTAGCATCACAGCAACCAGCAAGCCACCAAACTGACAGAAGAATGGTGGTTAATCCCTATCATTGATTTATACTTGTATTATTCTAGTTTGTTCTAATCCTTTCTGTATTGCTTTAAATATTTGACTTTTTAATATCCCATACAAAGAATTGTGATATAACATAGTGAATGAAGGCTTATGTTAATTTCCTTCCCTAGTCATGACCCCAGGGCAGTACCCTTCTGAAGCTGGCATTTCCAAGTGGTGTGGATTAATGCACTGGACTGCAAGGTCGGTAGTCTAAGCTCAGCAACTGCTTCTTGGAAACCTTATACAAGGTTGTTATGAGTCAGAACCGCCTCGACAGCACTTAACTTTCATTTACACCACGTCAAAATGGCAGTTTGGGTATCCCTCAGAGACTCAAATTCTGTTCCTTTTCAATGTTCTTTTGAGTTTGGGGAATGAAAAAAAGTCTGAAGGGGCAAGATCAGGGCTGTAGGGTGGATGGGGCTAGGTTCCCCCAATGAAATTTGCCAAGGACAGCTCTTGCTGCCCTCAAAGAATGAGCAAGTGCATTGGTGTGTCAGAAAACAACAACAACAAACTTCTCCGTGCATCTTCCCTGGTCTTTTTCTCACCAATGCAACTTTCCATGTTCTTCAAACTTCTTCCTAGTAAGCCCCTGGACTCCTGGAGTAGTGCTGTAGGATAAGCACTGGACTGCGAACCACAAAATTAGCAGTCCAAACCCACCAGCTGCTCCTTGGAACACCTATACAGGGTCGCTATGGCTTGGGATCGACTTGATGGCACTTAACAACAAGCCCCTGTAACTATCCTATGTCCTTCGAGGACAGATATCAAGATTACCCCCTTTGGAATCTTAGAAAACAGTTACTATAGTCTGAGCTGACCTCTCTGCTTTGAATTTCACTGGACCAGCAAGGAGATACCCACAGAAGTCACTGTTTTGATTGGACCGTTTGGTTTCTTGGAGGTACTCTACCGAGATTAAGACAAGTGTATTATAAAGAGAACCTCTCTGTAGCCATCTATTGATCACAGAAACATATTTAAGCATATTTTGTTTGGAACAAAGCTGTGTGTGTATGAACTGGAACCCTAGTAGCAATATTTTCTGTACTTACCCTAGGATTTCTAATTTGCATCAGATTTCTTCCATCTTGACTGTTGTTAATTGCTGTCCATTGGACTGTCATGGCAACCTTATGTATAAGATAATAACACGTTGCCCAGTCCTGTGCCATCCTCAATATCCTTCATATGTTTGAGCTTCCCTATCAATCTGTCTGATGGAGGGTTTCCTTTGTTTTTGTTGACCTACCACTAGTGTTAACTTATAACACAATCCAATATTTGTGAGTCCTTTGAGACTTGTTTCTCTAAGGATGTATAATTGTTATCCCAAATTAATTTGGTTTCCATGTTAAGGTAATCAATATCTTCTTTAGAATTGTCTATTAACCCTCATACTACTAGTCTTCCCGTTCAGAAACATGGCATAACTTTCTACTTATTCCTATTTGTATTTTTATGCTATTTAGTTTTCATAATATTATTTGTTTGTTATAGCTTATGTGTATTGCCTTATTCCAATATACTTTAATGTTTTTGCTTTATGTGTTGTTTTTCTCTTTCTGTTCATTTATTAACAGTTAGGTTATTGGATTTCAAAGATGATTCACCTTCAGTTTTATGACTTTTCTCTAATCTCTCTTAGGTGATTTTGTGGATTTTCTGGTATATGATAATGTTATCTAGAAATACTCTATTTTTGTTTCTTCTTTACCAAAATTGGCTTATAATATATTTTCATGCGTTATTCACAAACAAGATTTTTTCATCAACACCAGACATATACGTTACTGAAAACTTTTTGGTCCACTTTTATAGAAATTGACTTTGTTTTCCCACTTGATACATCAGTTTTCTGTTTTTTGAAAATACACTCTTGATCATGCCAAGATGGTAGTGCATGATTCTTGTATCAAAAGGATGTTAACTAGAAATAGTTAGATTTTAATAATAAATTTGGAGCCTTTTTTTTTTTTTTTTGGCATTTATTGACATGGTTATAATATTTTTCAGCAATATTGACCCTTGTTGTTTACGTCATTTTTATAGTCCTAGGATAAATAATACTTGAATAGAATGTAAAATCAATGCAATGCTTCTGTATATTTTTGGTAGCATTTTGCTTAAAATGTGCATATCAAGAGGACAGTGTGGCATACTAGAAGGAGCAAGTTCAAATCCAACTGGATCCTATAGCTGTATTCATGTGGTATCGTGCTTAAAAACATGTATCCTGATATCAGAGAGGATCGACTTTGAATGCTCATCCGCTACTTAGTGCTTTGTTACTCTGGACAAGTCTCATTTTCCTTATTTGTAATCTGGGGACAGAACAACACTTTATAGGAGTTGCTGTGAAGATTAAATGAGATAATGTGCGAACATGCTTAGTAAAGTTGATATCCTAATTCTAAGGAGCCCTTGTATCACTGTGGCTTAGGTGTTGGGCTGCTAATTGCAAGGTTGGTATTTCAAACCCACCAGCTGCTCTTCGGAAGGAAGATGAGGTATTCTACTCTTGTAAAGATTTAGAGTACCAGAAACTATGAATATACAGTCAGGGCTACTCTGAGTCAGAAGTGATCTAATGAAAATGCTGTTGTTGTCATGTGCTGTGGAGTCAGTTCCAACCCATAGCAACCCTGTACAAGGTTTCCGAGGCTGTAAATCTTTACGGGAGCAGAAATCCTCAGCTTTCTACCACGGAACAGCTGGTAGTTTCGAACTGCTAATCTTGAGGTTCACAGCCTGATTCGTAACCACTAAGCTATCAGAGCCCCCTTAATGACAATGAATGGGGTATTATAATTGTAGAAACCCTGGTGGTCCAGTCGTTAAGCACTTGGCTGCTAACCAAAAAGTAGGTGTTTCAAACCCACCAGCAGCTTTGCAGGTGAAAAATGTGGCAATATGTTTCTGTAAAGATGACAGCCTTGGGTACCCCATGGGGGCAGTTCATTCTACTCTTTCCTAAAGAGTCGCTATAAGTCAGAATTGGCTTGATGGCAACAAGGTTTGAATATAATGACTCTGCTCCTCAGTGAGACGAGTCCATGGTTCTAATTCTGAGATCATTTTTACCTTTCATAGCATCCATACCTTCTTGATATCATTTTTTTAAAATGTTTTTTTATTGTGAATTGAGTGAAAAGTTATAGGGCAGATCATCAGTTTTACATTCAACAAATCATACACCTTGTTTGATTACAATCATTATAATCCCCTCCATGTACCATCAGTTAACTTGGTAACCTTTTTACCTGCATGAACCATGAACTGACTTGGTGGCACTTAACAACAACAAAAACAATTCTTACCATGTTTCCCTCAGAGGATAATTAAAAAAAAAAAAATACACCATACTTTTCAATATTGATGATAATTGGTATAGCATATCCGTCAAAGACTTGGGGAGAAAAAAACGTCACCTGGTAAATGCATCAGACCCAGCTGTGTTTGGAAGGATGTGGTTCTTTAGTGTCTGTTCTGTGTTCTTCTGTACTTATTAGATTAGGTCTAGATAATTCTGACAATTTTGTCCAGGTGAAAGAAAAACCTGCATTTTAGTATTTTTCTGTGTAACTTAAGACTTATTGATCAACTTGATATCCATGCTTCAAAACTAGTTTGGCATTCAACCAGTTACTGGATTGCCTTATTGTGCCTTCTGTAAGAAATATGGCCTATACCATTTTGCAACAATTACCTTGCTGTTGTTGTTGTTAAGTGCCATTGAGTTGGGTCTGGCTCATAGAGACTCTGTGTAGGATTTCCAAAGAATGGCTGGTGAGTTTGAACTGCCGACCTTGTGATTCAAACCGACCTTGCGGTAGGGTCCAGTGCTTTTCCTACAGTGCCACACCATGACTCCAAAGTTAACTTGAAAGCCAATATTTACTTGATTGTCTAAAAGTTTTTCAACAGCAAGGTTCTTCTTCTTTTTCCCTGTTTATTTACTTGGAACTTTTATGTGAACCTCCAAACCCTGCACTCCTAGCTCTGAGTAAAAAAAAAAGCTTTTCAGGTATAAATGACTATTTAGTCACCCTTAACTCACCAGAAGCTTCTGCATGGAATGACCACTAATGGGGTGTAGCCTATGAAACCATAGCAGTAACCAATGGTACTTGGAAATAGACTTAATTCCACAGGTTCAAACCAGGAAGGAGATTCTTCACCCTTTGTCCATAGCATGGCCCTGCCCCTATACTCAATAGTAGAAGTCCTGGTGTGGCGCTGTGGGTTAACGTGCCAGACTGCAAAGCCTTTTGAACTGCAAGGTCAGTGGTTCAAGCTCACCAGCTACTCCTCGGAAACCCTATACAGGGTCGCTATGGGTCATAACCAACTCGACGGCACTTAACAGCAACAATACATTGACTATCATTTTAAAAAGTACGTTAAATAAGAGATGTTTCTTAGTAGAGAAATAAAGGATGATTATGATAGACTATACTAAAACAATTTTAAACCCTCAAAACAATGGTGGGCACATAAAAGAGTGTAACTTTTCACCCATTCAGCGTCTTTAAAAACACAGCAACATTTATTTGGCTGTGGATCACAATAATCCTTTTGTTGTTTAGAATTCTTTCCTACATGGGTCAAAGTTAATTATATTTATTGGAAGAACATGTTACTTGGGAGACTGCAGCATCCTCACAGAAATGAAAGGCAGAGGCATTCCATTTTTATGTGCAAGTGTCTATTTCAAGCATGAAGACAGAGCTAAAGCACAGGGAACGTGTTCTTCAGGTAGATTTAATTATTTGTTTATACCCCTTGATTTGATGGCTGGAGGAGAGGGACAGGAATGAAAATTTCACTTCAAATGTTAGAGGACATGACCTTTGACGATTCATCAGAAATAAAGAAGAGTGGTTCTGACGCTTTCCCAAATGCAGTGCGTGAACAGATGTAGGTATTCCGCCACTGCAATGTATGTGCATGCATTATTTTAGAACTTGTCTAGTGTACCAGTCGATATACAACCATATGTTTCCTGGGTTATGCCCTCAATCTTTCCTAAAGGGTAAGAACAGAAGAGTAAATGTGGACTCCCTGTAACTACTCTAAGAAAGTGGAAAGTAATTCCAAGGTGTATCCACCCAGAGAGCAAATGGGCCCTTTTAAATGGCTTAAGGGGAGGAAACAGCAATTTCCTACTACCTTTAAAAACACTCCCTAGTGATTTGGTGCCATGGAAATTTGCCTAGATTCATTTGTGGAGGTCAGACTATATCATACTATCACCCTGGATAAAAGGAGAACAGTTTATCAGGCTAAAATTTGCCTAAAAGGGTTCTCTCTCTTCCCTATAAAGGAGAGTATTAAAATCTCATTTGCAATTTTAACTAACCAATAATTTTAAGAAACGGATTATTTCGAAGCTATACTATCTAACTAGCAAAGTGATCAATGTAAAACCTTAACTTAATGAGGAAACCTTTGTTCCCCCCCCACCACCAGCAAAGCAATAGTAAAAAAATGGAGTCAGTTGGTGTGAGATTAGAGAAATCTTGAGTTCCACAGGAAAAATGGGTTGTGATGGTGGACAGAGAGGTAAGAGAATTAGTGTTGACCTAACTTATGATTAGTATAAAGACTTCTTTGTTGACTTGCACTGATAAACAGTTCCTCATTTGTTAGATCATTGCGTGTAAAGTTATATAACTCAGCCTTGCCCTTCTCTCCAGCTTACTGTGGCAGACAACCCTAATTTTTAGCAGGGTTAATTCCTGGACTACCTAAGCTACTAAGTCACTTCCTATATGTGAGGTGAATTTGTGCAGGTAAGTTGACAAATTTGAAAGGGGGGAGTGTAAATAGTCTTTCTTCACCCCCCCAACATCTAGAAACTTCTGCCGTCTGTGTGACTATGCTATAATTCTAGTCATTATTGCAAAGTAACAGACACTGCACCTGCATGTTGTCCGGAAGGGAAGTTTTTGTCCAGTTTTCTGTTCTCAACCATTATGAACCTGCTTCTGTTATCTGCCATTTAACACATAGATTGATTTCTTGTCTAAAATTAGCTGGAGAATTCTATTTGGATCAGTCCAGCCGAATTAAAAAGTGTAATTAGCTCAAGAATTCACTGCATACCTCGAGCTAACTGCTGCTGAAATATCACCTGCACTGTTTTTTGCAGCGTCCTTAGCACTCAGTCCTCTGCTGAAACAGTTGACTCTCGGATAGCTGCCCAGGAAGGGATTTGAGCTCCTCACCGAAGTGCCTGCATATGCATGCGTTAGCAGCCACAATTGTCCTCATAAAATTAAATAAAAAGCACGCGTTTATTATTGTGGGGCTCCAATTAAGGGCCAGCTGGTGTTCCTATTACACGTGCATTACATGGAAACTTGTAATTTAGCTGTCCAGATGCATTCTTTTTAATCAAAATACAAAATTGCATTTGCTTTGCCCATTTCTCATTCAACACTCTCTGGATCCATACCTCCAGGCTCCTCCTATCCTTCAAACTCCCATTGCACCGAGCAACACTTCTGTCTCTGAAGTTCTTTGAGGAACGTCAATGATAGGGGAATTGATAGAAAGAAGAGCGAGGACCCAGGGAAGCAGCTGGTGAGTTTGGTTTTCCGTGAGTCAGTGACTAAGACCAAGCCTGAAATGCCCTAGGTCAGCTCACCTGTGTGTGCGTGCAGCTCTGAAGCCCACGACCGGACTCCTGGGCACTACTGTTTCTGAAGCTGCAAAAACTTTGCTGCCTCCCCCTCCCCCTCCTCGGGGAACTGTGCTTGCTCAATTTTCGATTGTGTCCAACCTCAATCTGATTATTTCAACCCCCCACCTCCGTTTCTTAATAATCAAACGATACAGGGTAGCTAATGCAGAGGCTGGGCCACCCCGCTTTGGGGGCGAGGCGCCACACCCCCTGAGAATAAAGCCCGCGCGGCGCACTCAGAGCTTTGGTGCCCGAATGAACCAAGCACACAAAGACAAATTTCGAGACCCGACAGCGCCCGGCCCGAGGAAAGTGCCCACACTCGGGAGCGGGATTCGGGGTGCGACTTTGGGGCGCTCTCTGGGAGCAGCGTGGTGGAGGTGGCGGCCGGAGAGGCGCGGCGGCCCTGGGCCGGGTGCGCTGGAGCTGCGCGCCGAGCCAGGTG
>NW_006408569.1:3090133-3106394 GCF_000296735.1 Chrysochloris asiatica
CCAGCGGGGCTGGGCCGGCGTTGCCATGGCAGCAGCGGGCCCGCCGAGCCCCACGCCCGCCAGGGAGTTCTGAGGGAACAGAACCAAGATCCCGGGGGCTGGGGGTGGGCGGCTCGTACACCCCTCCCGTCCCGCGGGTCGCTGGCTTGCAGCCAGGAAGGTGCCCCCGCAGCCCCTTGACCTCGGGCCCCTGAGAAGGCTGGCAAATCCCGGGGGGCTGCTGTGGCCGTGGCACCGGGAGGGGGAGAGAGCGTCGCCTGGGTTGGGAGTCCCCGTGTGTGTCCCTGGGCTTGACATTTGCTACCTCACAGCGGCTGCCTAGGAGCCTGGTGGGGGTGCCGTCCCAGCCTGAAGTTCTGGAGGTGGGGCGGGCTCGAATTTGCTGTGATCTAATGATTGCTGGCGCCTCACTTTAAAATGGCGGCATTCCTCAGACACCCCTGCTAGAGGCGCGCCCGGCACCCGGGCCACCCCGCCAGCGCTGCTTCGCTTCAGCCGCTAACAGATGGCATGTGCCACTGCCGCTGCCGCTGTCCCTGCCGCCACCGCCGCTGCAAGTAGGGCCCCTTAGCCTCAGGGTTGGCGCTAGCAGCACTCGGTAAGCTGAAGGGGACTGGGGATTGGTGAGAGGGACTGCCTTCCTGGGAAGCCCACCGAAAGCAAATGCCTTGTAAACTTTCTTCTTCTTTTTCAAAATGGCAAATGGAAGGAAAAGTGAGTCTGCAACTTACTTTGTTGCGATTCTAATGCTTTGGTTTTTCTTCTCTTCTCCGTTTCTTCCTCCTCCTCCTCCTCCTCATTCTTTTCTTTCTCTCCCATCTTTCTTTTTATAATTGAAAGCAACTTCTTGCTTGGCATCTCAGCAGCAAATGTTTTGAACCACCACTTTCCCAAGTTTTCCTGAAATCTCCCCATTGGCGTCACAGCCAAAGCTTCCTTGCAGAACCCTATCTCCTCCAGCTCTGGTTCAACACGTTTGGGCAGCTTGCTTTTTACTACTGGGATCTGGAAGGCAGGAGGGTAGTTGAGATTTTTAGGAGACTATAAAAAAGGGAGCTTTAGTTTTGAACATTCACATAATCAGTTTTTATGGTCAGAAAACAAAATTGAATCAAGACGTGGAATGAAAGTTGACGTTTGGGAGGTTCTTTCGTGAAGTTTGATGACTGCAGTTGACCTACTGTGTGGTTTTTGGATTACCGTGTGCTGAGTGGCAGGTACTTGTTACAGCAGTGAGGGGTCTTTTCCTCCTAGATGTTAAATTTTTAATGCTTGTAAATTGGGCAGGGATTCCCACAGCCTCTCCATGTGCTTGTTTAGAGTTCATGGGAAAAACATCAATAAAAAATCACAACTATTGCAAGATTTAATGTTGAAATGGTGACTGATTTTTCACTACGTTGGCTCTGGTTTAATCAATAAGTCTTTGGGTGATTACTCATAGAGTGGCTGGAAATCGTACTGTTGACCAGACAGCAGTTTTATTTGTCTGTGCACGTTGACACTGAGTCTTTACAGTGTTCTTGGAGTTTTAAAATTATATATTTATTACATTCACAGGTTCTCTTTTGCCTATGCAAATCTAGTCCTCAATATTTAAAAAAACATAAGCTTGACCATTTTTTTTTTCCTACTGCATGTCTCCCCTAGCTTTTGAGGGGTGCTCTCATATTTATCAAAATGTCCCTAAACATAACTTAACCTTAAACATTGTGCAAAGCCCAGCTGGGAGTATTCTATCCCTTTCACTTCTTACCTCTCCCAAACTTGGCTGGCATACTCTTATCCTTGAAGTTGGCTAGGACTGGGAAGCAAGGGAAGAGATTGTTTAACACCTATTGTTGTTTGTTGTTAAGTACTGTGGAGTCGGTTCCCACTCACAGTGACCCTGCACAGGGTTTCCAAGGCTGTAAATCTTTACGGAAGCAGAATGCCTCATCTTTCTCCCGCAGAACCTCTGGTAGGTTGATCTGCCGACGTGGAGGTTAACAGTTAACACCTATTAAAGCACAGTTAAGTTTTTCTGACCAGGAGCTGTAGTCTGCCTAGAAACAAACATTCCAAACTGCTGACAATTTATGAAATAAAATCTGTTGTCAGGTTTTTTTCAGATCATTGCTAATTTAGAGAAATGTGGAAGTCAATTCATTTCTTTACATCCAGAAGGAGAGTTCCCACAGGTAGGAGCAGCAGCTACTTGCATAAAACAACTTCTCCATTTTAAGTGATTCCATGCTTAGATCCTGGAGTCCTGGTGTGGTGCTGTAGGATAAGTACTGGACGGCTAACTGCAAGGTTGGTGGTTCAAACTCATCAGCAGCTCCTAGGAAACCCTTTACAGGGTCACTGTAAGTAGGAACTGACTCGATGGCACTTAACAACAACAGCAATATACTTAGATCCCAGCTCCATAACCTTTACTTACTGATGCTTTATGACTTCAGACCAAATGCATTCACCCCCTCACCTTAAAAAAAAAAAAAAAAAAAAAGAGGCGAAAAGACTAAGCCTTAGAGCCAGAAAGATGGTGGTAGTGTGCTGTGGAGTCAGAGTCGGTTCCAACTCATAGAGTTTCTGAAGTTACAAGTCCTTTACGGGAGCAGAAAGCCTCATCTTTCGCCTATGGAGCAGCTGATACCCACTATTCTACCAGAGCTCCTTAGACAAGCTAAACTAGCATCAGAGACATTTGGAGGGAATTTTGCTACCTCAGAGCGAAGGGATGGGGGCCGTATATGAAAATATTAAAAGTGAAGGAGTTCGTCAGAAAAGAAAAAGAAAATTTTTTTAGGGGTAGAATTGATATAGTGCTGAACTAGAGGTGGCCAGTGTATACTTTGCTTTAAGCACACATAATGATTCCCAGCACTATTATAAAGTGTCTTTTCCTCCCTCAATTGTCAATTCCAGGTATTTCACAATAGCCGAATTTTAAGGGGGATTAAGTTTATGATTATAATCGAGAAGTCAGAGTATCTTTGTTACTTCCTTGCACAAAATTGGAGCTTAATAAACGTTGGATTAAAAAAAAAAAGAGAGTTTGTAAACTTATGGAGCAGCAGATGCTGTGCACAGCCTTTAATTTAAACAGAAGGCACTTTTGTGCACTTGTTCCAACAAAAACATTTAAAATAGACTCCAATGTCTGCCCCCCTAATTGCCTGCATTCTATTTGCCTCAATGGGTTTTCTTGCCTCTCATTGTACTGCTAGGCACTTGCGCAATTCACGTTTTTGACCAGTAGGTGTATTATCAATCCTGCTCTGCAATATGAAAAAGCAATCATAGAAGCTTGCGGGTGATAAAAAAAAAAAGGTTTTGTCTTTTGAGTGCCTGTGTAGTACTGCAGGTGCAGAACAGTGGCAGTGCCTGGGCTGTGCTGCAGATGTCGACAATAGAGTTTGAAGTACAACTTTTGATCTACAACCCAGCTAGCTATCTGTGTGTTGGGTGAGGTGGGATGGGGGCGAAAGTGATGACGATTTTCATTCCTAAAAATTTGCATTCATCCTACCTGTAGTACAATGACTTCAGTAAAGTGGCAGCATGTCTCTGTTTTGAAATAAGCATGATAGGACTACAAACAAGAGGGACATAGCCCACAAAGAATATACATAGCAGACAGGAATAAATTAAGGTACATATTTGACAAGTAATTTGATCCTGTAATTAAAGTTAGATAATAGTCACTGACATGTTACAAGTATCAAGTGTCAGAAAGTACATCCTGGCTCCCCTCACCTTGACTTCATCAAAGTATTCTGTGCTACCCAGGTGTCTTATAACCAATGCCTAGTAGATTAAATTGATAGCTTCTCCCCCATGCTAAATGTATGGGATACCCAGAACATTGTTGTTGTTGTTATGTGCCGTGGAGTCAGTTCTGACTCATAGCGACCCTGTACAGGGTTTCTGAGGCTGTAAATCTTTACAGGAGCAGAAAGTTTTCATCTTTCTCCCGCAGAACAGCTGGTAGTTTCGAACTGCTGACCTTAAGGTTCGCAGCCCGATTCGTAACCACTACACTACCCGAGCTCCTTACCCAGAAAATAGAAGTCAGAAATAGTGTTTATTTGTGGTGTTTTTCTGGCTTGCCACAAGTGTCATACAGTTTTCATTTTAAAATAAAAAGAAACCCGTGCCTCGAATAAATACAGCGAGGTAGACATTTTCTCTCTCTCTCTCTCTGAAAATTAACTGTGGGTGGGGGCAAGTAGTTTAATTTCAACCATTCTACAAAAATCACGATAAAAAGGAAAACAGAGCTACATGAATGTGAGCCCTTAAGTCTTAAAAGAAAAAAACCTGACGGTTCCATGGCATCCTATTCTTCCTAAATAGTTTGATATGTTGCCTCTAGACAGCCAGATGACAATATTGGAAAGATAACTTTGAGAATGAAGATAAATAAGGTCTCAATCATATTGTCAACTGAACCTAAAAGGGGTCAGAAAAATTTTTTCACACCATTCTAGTAAATAGACAATATAAATCTATTATTTGGTTATACTTGGTATTAACTTGATTGACAGGTTTTTAAATGATTGATGGAAAGAATAATATAATCTAGGAAGAAAGACCTATAATTTTCATTTGAAAAATAAAGGTACTCCCAAGTTGTCTGGGCACAAAAACACACATATGCAGCCATGTAAAACTTAATGGTTGATGTAGAACAATTTGTACAGATGAACATTGATTTACCCCTAGGAGATTCTAGAAAAATCCCTATTTTTCTTTAGAGCAGTCTTCTAGTTCTAACAAGGAATGAAAAAAAGGTTTACAATAAAGTATAATAAATATTTGCTGTAAGAGCTAGGGCTCTGAATGTTCAAATCCAGGCCATTTAATTTGCAGAAAAAAGGCTACATTGCATAAAAGCAAGAATGAAAGGAGGCTTGGTTTAAATATATGTATAGATACATTTTTTTTCTCTGTGTATCTGGTGTTTTTCAAGGAGCTCAAGCATAGTGATCTGAGAACTATTTATAACAGCCATGAGACCAAAGCGTGAAGAAGAAGAAGAACATGATTGAGATTTAGGAATCATTTCGGCAGAATTGTTAAAATATTATGTCCATTCTCAAGTCCTGCTTCCATAAGGATTAGGTTGGGCGATGAATTTCTATTCTGATCATAGAGATTTCTTTCTGATATGAGGCAGTGATTTGTTTGGCGCCTGCACAACTAGTGAACTTGAAGAGTCCAGAAAAAAAGGCCTTCCAGTTGAGAAAGACCAGCGGAAGAAAAATGCAGAGAGCTGGCTGGCACTAGAGACTTGACACAGACTTTCTGTGGAAACCCAATATAGGGTCACTTTGAGTCAGAACCGACTTGACAGCTTACAACAACAGGACATGGGAGTGGGCATCCCAGGGACTAGCAGTTTGCTGCATTTCGTTTTACATTTTGGATCGTTCATATGGGCTTAAAGTGGGTCCCATCAGATTCTTTGAATCCTGAGTTTCTTGGCGTTTCCTGTAACTGGTGTGGATATTTGAGAAACGTTTCTGTCAGGCTTATTCAGGGTTCCCTGAATCTGGGTGTGACTCCTTAATAGTCAAGTTACAGGGTCTTCTGATCTCATATGCCCAGTGCATCTAGTAAATGTGTAGTAAAAGTAGAGTGTTTCTAGCTACTTGTTTTTCATGAACACTCTTTTTGTGATTTAGATAGCTCTATGTGTAGCGCTGTAGAAGTAAGCACTGAACCGCAAGGTCGGTTTGAACCACAAGGTCAGTGGTTCAAACTCATCAGCTGCTCCTTGGAAACCCTATACAGGGATGCTATGAGTCAGAACCTGCTCAATGACAATTAACAATAATAACAACAATTTTTATTCACACAATCAATCACTCAATCAATGAACCAACTAACCAACCAACAGCCAGAGGCCACCCTAGCAACTCCCTACCAAATCCAGGGAACCACCAGGGAATGATAGTCTTTGAGCAGAGACTTTTAGGAGTGGCCTGAAAACCAGTTGCTATTTTTCTGTCACCTGTAGTAAGTTGCATTTAGTATACCCCCCCTCACATTCCAGGCACATCAGTCCTCAACACAAAGATATGTAGAAAGAGCCCTTAAACTGGTTCTTTCACCAGCTAGAAAAGGAACAAAATAAGAAATACCATGCCTCCGATTGCCTCACACCCTGTGTAGTTTATAAAGTGATGCAGCCACTGGTAAAACCAAAGGGAACAATGGGAATGGTCTCATTTTCAGCCCAACATTGCCCATTGAGAGGTTAAATTTGCATAGGTTTTTATTTACCGAGATACAGGTATGAATAGTACCTCTTTTTCCTGTATCCAGAAAGCAAAGTCCACACAGTAGGAGAGACAAGAGCTACCATTTCAGATCTACCACAATCATCTTTTGTGCCCAGGGGACCATCTGTCTTTAGGTATTACTTTTGCTATCTTTCCTTAAGTGGCAGTATGAAGAAAGCCAAACTAGGAGGCGTGTTGGGGGTGGCCTGGTAGCAAAACAAACAAACAAACACAAACTGAGAGACTAAAAGAACCAGAGAGCTTGCATTTCAGAGCACCTTGGTCATATATCCCATTCTTCAGTAGCTCGCTTTACAAAGTGAGCAAATTAGATTGTCACACAAATTAAGATGCTTGCTTTACTAAGATTAAGGAGCTCTGGTAGCTTAGTGGTTACGAATCGGGCTGTGAACCACAAGGTCAGCAGTTCGAAACTATCAGCTGTTCCGTGGGAGAAAGATGAGGCTTTCTGCTCCCATAAAGATTTACAGCCTCGGAAAACCTGTGCAGGGTCACTATGAGTCAGAACCGACTCCACGGCACATAACAACAACAACATAGTGGTGTTTTTCTCTGTGCCATTTAAAAGTAGAGAGCAAGACCCATTCACTGTGCTGGGGATCACTTTTCTCCTCGGTGCCGAAGTGAAGAGTTTGCATACATTGCCTTTTCTCAAAATTCTTGCTGTCTGTCTTCAGTGAGGATCCCAAAGAAGAGGGTGTATTTCTTCTCTGAAGTGATAACTCCCAACTCAAGTACGTCAGCATTTTTCCTACGTAATTGGACAGCATGAGAGAAACCTTGTGAGCTCAGCCAAAAGTGTGAAGTGAAGAATAGTATATCCATTTTCTGTCGGAGGCTTTCAGGAGCAGCAGGGGAGTACGGGCCCTTGTCATGAGATCTGTTTCAGGAAAGCCTGTATCAGCCTCAGCCTCAGCCTCAGACAGAGCCTGTGTCAGTCAACAAGCGCTCAGCAGTCTTTCCCAGGCTGAACTCCAATTGACTTGCTCCCCAAGGATGGCCTTGTTTGAGAAGGAACTTGGATTTTGGCGGGACTTTTGACTGAAGACTAGCTGCCTCTCTACTGCTTAGTAATCCTTTTTCTCAGCAAGAGAATCCTGATTGTGCTGGATAGCGTAGTGGTTACGAATCAGGCTACTAATTTCAGGGTCAGCAGTTCGAAATTACCAGGTGTTCCCCGGGAAAAAGATGAGGCTTTCTGCACCCGTAAAGATTTACAGCCTCGGAAACCCTGTGCAGGGTCACTATGAGTTGGAACTGACTCCACGGCATACAACAACAACAACAGTGTGGAGATATGGACTCCTGATGTGGTGCTGTGGGTTGATGAGCCAGACTGCAACGCCATTTGAACTGCAAGGTGAGCAGTTCAAGCTCATCAGCTGCTCCTCGGAATCCCTATACAGGGCCACTATGGGTTGGAATTGACTCGACAGCACTTAACAACAACAACAATGTGGGGATACTAATGTCACAATAAAATGAGGGCAAGTGCTTTTGATTTCTGGACAGGATGGAAAAATGTGTTGTTGTTGACGCACAATAATCCTGTACAGGGCTTCTGAGGGTGTGAATCTTTGCAGGAGCAGAAAGCCTCTTCTTTCTCTTGTGGAATGGTTCGTGGGCTTAGACCACTAGCCTTGTGGTATGCAGTCAGCATTTATCCTACAGAACCACCACACTCCAAATGTGTTGCTGTTGTTAAGTGGAGTAGAGTTTGACAAGTCCCAGTGCTTGAAAAAATACATAAATATCGTTTTGTGAAGAGTGATTTTTTTTTTTTTTTAAAGGGGTATAATCTAAGATATGAAGTCCTGGTGTGGCGCTGTGGGTTAACATGCTGGATAGCAAAGTCGGTTTGAACTGCAAGGTCGGTGGTTCAGGCTCACCAGCCTCAACCACCCTACAAACCTAGGAAACCCTATACACCCTAGGAAACCCTACACAGGCTTGCTATGGGTCAGAACCAACTTGACGGCACACATCAACAGCACCGATTTAAGACATGATTTACTTTGAGAATTCTCTTACATGCAGAACTTTGAAGTTGTGCTAGTTCTCTTGTGGGAGAGAGAAAGAGAATGAGAGAGGCCAACTCTTAAAATTTTGCTTGGCATGCTATGCATAGTCTTTTGCTTTGCTGCTTGTGAATCAAGTGCATGAAACGGTGGTTCACTATGCTAACAGTCTGATTCTGAACACTGTTGCTAATGTGGTCCATCACTCCCTAGTTTGTTAAATGAAGTTGACCAAGTGACTGACTGGAGGTACTAAATGAATTGTTTTGTAAAACTTCAATATTTCACTTTCAAGCTCAGATCATATAGTCGCCCCTCCTGATGGCCTTCTGTGTATCCATAAAGAAACCTCAGTCATATTTGAGGCATCTAAGAAAACTGTTCAGACACAGGCGCTCAGGAACAGTAACAGGCTATGACAGGAAATGCACTTAGTGAGGTCACAGCTGGCTGATTTGCTTTTCACTTCCTGTTTGGGGGCTATTCGGGTCAAAAGTAGTAGTGTTTTTCCATATCGAGATATTTTACTTTATTCTGGAAGACCCTAATAAATCTATCACTGGATTGCATGTTTTGTATAGTTTATGGACTGTATCATGTGGTTTGAGTTTAAAGTGGAAGCCAGTGCTTTTACAATCAACATCTCCCCTCCCCCCTCCACACACGTGCAGCTTTAGGGTCTGGTATTGCATGAACCTTAGAAAGTTTATGGCTCTATTTACACAATAGTGATTGCTGAGGAGGGCATTTCCTGCCAGTTAATGACTGGTTGGAAAGGCCAACAGTCCAAATCCAGGGAGAGAGACCCATTCATTAAATAGCATGAAGGGGACAGGCTGCCTGGGTAGTTTTTATCATGAAGTAGTGGGGAGAAAGTGAAACCAGAGCAGTGTGGGCAGATCTCCATATGGATGCAATGCCTCGTTTGCTATGAAGGACTGGGCTTCTTTCTCTTCATGATGCAGACCCACTCATGCTTTCCCATGCCATAGGTCGTCAGATCACGACTTGGCAGCAAGAGTGTTTCCTTTAGGTTGATGGCCCAGTGGAGGGTGACCAAGTAAAGATGAGGGTCTCAAACTTGCCAAATATTAATTTCCTGAAACTGCTCAACTCAAAGGTCATTACAGCTACTTTTATAACCTTTAAAGTCAAATGATTCACGACCTTAATTGGTTGAATAATTGATCATTACTAAAGTGGACGCTAATGTAGGAATAAAGAGCCCTGATAGTGTAGTAGGCTATGTTTTGGTATGTTAACCGCAAGGCCAGCAGTTTGAAACTACCAGCCATTCTGCTGGAGAAAGATGAGACTTTCTGCTCCCGTAAAGATTTACAGTCTTGGAAAACCTGTGCAGGGCTGCTATGAGTTGGAACTAACTCCATGGCACATAACCACCAGCACTCTAGGAGTCCTGGCGCGGCGCTAGATCACAAGGCTAGTTTGAACTGCCAGTCTTGCTGTTTACACCCACCAGCCGCTCCTTGGAAACCCTACACAGGGTCGCTATGACTCTGAACCAACTCGAGGGCACTCTATACCAACAATAGCAGTAATCCTGTAAGGGGTCCTGGTGTGGCGCTGTCTATAAGCCCTGGACTGCTAACCATGAGGTCAGCAGTTCAAATCCAACAGACGCTCCTTGGAATCCCTATACAAACAAGGTCGCTGTGAGTTGGAACCCACTCTATGGCACTTAACAACACCAACAACAGTTCTCCTCTACTGAGTCGGGACTGACTCAATAGCACCTAACAACAAAAACAATGTAAATGAAACTAAATATTCACAAAGAGTGCTTTGCCTTTTGTAAAAGTACCTTTAAGGGCTGTAATATTAACCATTTAACTCAAGACAGTCTCAGGAAACAGTTTTACCCCCAGTATAATTCTTGCCTGCCATAAAGCAGCTGAGGTGTGAAGAGTTTGGCATTGATTTAGAGCAAAAACAGAATATGAAGGAGGTTGGGTTCACATCCTGGAATTTCTGACTTACTGGCCTGTGTTTTACTCCCTTAGCTTCCTAAGCCTTCAGTTTGCCAAAAAGTTAAAAGTTTATAAAAGGTAAACATCTGTTCTGAGGTCTTTAGTAGGTTCTTCCTCACAAAGGAGATTACATAATTCTCTCTTCACCCCTTACTCCAGAACTTGGTGTGGTCCTTTACCAGGAAATTTGAATTTCTTTCATATCTTCCAGATTTGGTGGGGGGTGGCAGGGCTGAAGTGGACCTCAAAAATACAAACAATTACTAAAGGCAGAATACCTGGGTTTCTTCATGGGATTTAGTAAATCTGTCACACACAGAACAAATCAAATATTACGTTTCATGTTTGGGCCTGGTAAATATCATTGTATGCCTTTTTAAAAATTCAGTAATCCAGGGATTACCAATTCACAAAAATTAAAGGTTTTTCTGAAGTTTAAAACACTGTACAAATGAACTGTATATTATTACTGTTGTTATTATTAGATGATATCTTGAAGAGATTTAGAAACAGAAAGGTGACTGGATGAACTAAGTAGATACGTTTTAAAATATTTTTTTGCCTTTTTGAGCATTTTGTTGTTGTTGTTAAGTGCTGTTGAGTCGGTTCTGACTCATAATGACCCACTGTCGGGTTTCCAAGGAGCAACTGGTGGGTTTGAACTGCTGATGTTGTGATTAGCAGTCCAGTGCTTTTGCAACAGTGCCACACCAGGAGTCCAAATCAGTGATATAACTGCATATAAATAATAATCCAAGACCCTCAGAAGTAACTTGTTATAAGAGATTAAATGCCCTATCTGGACTCCTGGTGTGGCGCTGTAGAATCAGCACTGGACTGCAAATCCCAAGGTTGGCAGTTCAAACCCATAAGCTGCTCCTTGGAAACCCTATACTGTGTCGCTATGAGTCGGAACTGATTGGATGGTACTTAACAGCTACAATAACAATGGTTCAGACTGGCAGGAGACAGATGAGGTTTTCTGCAACCTTGAAGATTTAAAGCCTCAGAAACCCTATACAGGGTCGCTATGAGCCAGAACCAACTCAACAGCGCTTAACAACAACAACAACAACAACTCAGACTGAAGCAGCTTGAAATATATTTTTGGATCTGCTAAAGAAAGGGGTTTGGTAAGCAAAGTAACAATGTCTAGAAGCTGGATTGTTGTTGTTGAGTGCCATCGAGTCAGTTCCGGCTCGTAGTGACTCAGCATAGACTTTCTGAGGAGTGGCTGGTGGGTTTCAGCTGCCAACCTTGTGGTTCAAACTGACCTTGCCGTCCATCGCATTATCCCATAGAAACACACCAGGATAGAATTGTTGTTGTTGGTAAGTGCCGTTGAGTCGGTTCCGACCCATAAGGACCCTGTACAGGGTTTCTGAGGAGCAACTGGTGAGCTTGAACCACGGTTCTTGCAGTTCAAACAAATTTGCTGTCTGGTGCATTAACCCACAGCGCCACACCAGGACAGAATTGGTAGTGGTGGTTTTGTGCCGTGTAGTCGATTCCGACTCATGGCTACCCTGTGCAGGGTTTCCGTGGCTGTAAATCTTTACGGGAGCAGAAAGCCTCCTCTTCCTTCTGTGGAACAGCTGGTAGTTTTGAACTGCTGACCTTAAGGTTCGCGGCTGAATTCGTAACCACTTGTTGTTGTGCCATCGAGTCAGTACCGACTCATAGCGACATTATGCACAACAGAATGAAACAGTGCCCGATCCTGGGCCAACCTCAGTACTGTTGCCACATTTGAGCCCATTGATGCTGCTACTTTGCCAATCCATCTCACTGAGGATCTTCCTCTTTTTCTCTGCCCCTCCACCTTACCAAACATGATATTCTTCTCCAGTGACTGGTCCGGCATTTAAATTAATGTTGGTTAACCTTACTCTGGTAGCGTAGTGGTTACGAATCGGGCTGCAAACCTTAAGGTCAGCGGTTCGAAACTACCAGCCGCTCCGCGGGAGAAAGATGAGGCTTTCTACTCCCGTAAAGATTTACACCCTCGGAAACCCTGTACAGGGTCGCTATGGGTCGGAACCGACTTGAAGGCACTTAACAACAACAACAACAACCTTACTCTGGTGTCCTGGTGTGGTGCTGTAGGATAAGCACTCGACCATAAGGTTAGTTCAAATTGCAAGTTCATAGGTTTAAACTCACCAGCTGCTCCTCAGGAACCCTATACAGGATCGCTATGAGTCAGAATCAACAGCACTTAACAACAACAATCTTACATCTGGGCCAACATCATTATGTAGTGATTTTTTAAAAAGTCTGTCTGTTTCTTCATTGTGTTTTTCAGATGGTGCATGATTCATTATGGCAAAATGAAATCAATTTAGTAGATTGTGACTACCATTTCTTTTAAACAAGATTGAAAAATAGTAAGAACTATCAGAATGTGTCTTGTAATAAGAGTAGGTATTTTTAGTGAGACAGTTATTTCACATCTATTCACATATAGGAGGCTGGTGTGGTTCTGTAGGGTAAACACTGGATTGCTAACCACAAGGTTGACAGTTCAAACCCACCAGCCACTCTGCAGGAGAAAAATGAGGCTTTCTGCTCCTGTCAAGATGTACAGCCTCTGAAACCCTAAGACAGAATCTCTATGAGTCAGAATCAGAATGAACTTGTTGACAATGAGTTTGATTATTTTATTTTATTTTTATTGTATATATGTACTGAGTGGAGTCCTGGTGTGTTGCTGTGGGTTAATGCACTGGACTGCAATCAGTGTGAACCACAAGGTCAGCAGTTCAAGCTCTACAGCTGCTTCTTGGAAACCCTATATAGGGTTGCTAGTCTAGTCGGAAGGCACTTAACAACAACAACAACAACAACAATGTGCTGAGTTGGATGTGAAGTGTTTTCTTCCTTGTTGCTGTCAGAAAGGTTTAAAAGGCAGTGTTTTAGCAAATGCTACTTCAAACTGGGTCAGAAATGTTTTTTTGTTCCCTTTTCTTGATGGGAAAGTGGTCAAGGGAGCTTTGGTATGGACATACTGATGGATATTGGTTAAATGCCTTCACGGTTTTGTGTCTGGTTTTCAAACTGAGAAGTGAGACGTCTATGGTGGTGGTGGTGGTGATGTGCCATTGAGTCCATTCTGACTCATATTGACCCTGTAGAGAGTTTCTGAGGCTATAAATCTTGACGGGAGCAGAAAACTTCATGTTTCTCCAGCAGAGCAGTTGGTAGATTTAAACTGCTGACCTTGAGGTTAGTAGCTCAGCTCATAATCCACTATGCTATCAGGACTCCTAAGACATGCTTATAGGTATGCTATAGTCTCAATGTCTAAGGTGGTTTATAATTCTAAGGAAAGAAACTTGATGCATTATGTATTTTATCAAGTAGAAGGACTATAGCACAAGTCGCGGAACATAAAATTAGCTAGGAAGTCTTAAAAAAAAAAAAAAAAAAGCAAACCCTAAAAACCTTGAGATTGTTGCATGTGAAATTCTTTAAGTGACAAAATAATTGGGACAAAACTATAATGTAGAATTAACTTAGCTTATTTTAGGATGAATTCAGTGCAAATTAAAAGGACCTCACATGTTGCTTTTAAAAATCGAAAATGGTCATAAAAGGAAGAGTATGCGTGAAAAATAAATGTAACAAAGGCACACATTAAAATGAATTTAAAATTGGAAAATTGTGGATGGGGAACATAAACTAAAAGTCTGTTAATTACCCTGATGATATTAATGGAATGATCATACAATTAAGGAAGACGGTAGCCACTTGGCCTTTCCAATCTTTGTGGGGGTTTTGGTGGGAAGGGGAGCCTAGCCTTTTTAAAAATTGTTATTATAATGATAAGGAGCTCTGGTTGCTTGGTGGTTATGAATTGGGCTGTGAACTGCAAGGTCAACAGTTTGAAACTACCCGCTGTTCTGCGGGGAAAAGATGAGACTTTCTGCTCCTGTAAAGATTTATGGCCTCAGAAACCCTGTACAGGGTCGCTATGAGTCGGAACCGATTCCACGGCACATAACAACAACAGCGTAATGATAAAACACACCTCCAGTCACTTTGTTGTTCTTGTTGGTATTAATGGGAAATTAAGCCAAGCAGTAGTACAATGACTGACTCACATGACCAGCCCTAAGATTAAATACTGAGGACAGTCTATGAGGAGATTGGAATTATCCTTAGAAGTCTGGATAGTTTGTGCATATCCATTTGAATTAAATAATTGTGGTGAGAGAGGAAAACATTGCCTTCTAGGGTACTGGTGTGGCATTGTAGGACAAGTACTGGACTGTTAACTTCAAGGTTGTCAGTTTAAACCCACCAGCTGCTCCTCAGAAACCCTGTACAGGCTCACTATGAGTCGGAACTGACTCAATGGCACTTAACAACAGTTTCATCTTCAGTATCATCCTAAGGATTTTGTCCCCCATCTGACCCCCAGATCTCTCCCAGTGCCTTTATTTCCCTTTCTGCTTGGGACTTCTTTGCTTTGGTCTCCAAGATCTCTTCCTGTGGACATTCTTTAGAACCTAAAAGCACTGCTGTTTTCCCAACTCTGAGGCATTCAAGTGTAATTAGACTTAAATCATAGATATTTAAATATTCAGCTTCAGTTACTGCTCTGAAAATAAAATACTGTCTCAGCTCTAATGAGTTGGTAACTGAAATCTGTGATTGTAAATGTATTCTTATCTCCCTTCTCACATTCAAACCTTGTAAGGATAGAAAAAGAGTTACACATCTAATGGAGGTGTAATTAGCAATCACTTTATGAAATGAGATGTAAAACAAATTAAGCATCATAATAAAAAATCACACCATCATCATGAAATGTTATAACATTTATGATTATAGAAACGAAAAAATATTGATGGGTGAAAGCGCATACACTCCCAGATTCTGGGAATGACAGATTTTTAAACTATATCTTATTCTGTTGGTTAAAGCTATTTAAAAAGCATTTATCTGTAAGTATAAGGCCCGAGGATACCTTTGCACATGGCATTTAGTTCACTGTAAATAATGTTTACAGAGTAACAAAGAGTAGGTAGAATGAGTGTGGGTGCTTTGAATTTGAGTTATTTAGGATTTTCAGCCACAGCAAGCTTGCAGTTGGTTGTATGTTTTAAGGAAACAAAATTAGTCATTGCTTTGGGGGAGTTACCTACTTCTTTCCCTTTTGCCTTCTGGGTTTTTTGTTATGGAATACTTGGCAGGTTAATACTGATAAGCAAAAGCGATGTGAGAAGGAGTGTTTAAGCCAACAAAACCCCAAACTATCTATCATTCATTTCACATAGCATTCTAGTGTTTCTCAGTCTGTTTGCTAAATATCATGAGATCCTGTATAATACACCTTGCAAATTGCATTTGAACCTTTAACCCTCTCATGACCAAATTATTTTCTGCTTTGATCTTTTTTTGTTGATATCACATTTTCAGTAATGGGAGATTGCTGAAATCAGAGACAAAAATGAGGTAATATGGATTTTAACGTGAGGCACATATGTCCCAAGTGAACTTTGGTGGTAGAATTTATGGAGTGAGTCTTGTTTCTTTGGAGTTATACAGGTCCCCACCAGATGGTAGCATGCACAAAATCTGGGATAGCAGGTTCCAATAAGCCTGACAGGCTCAAACTATTAGTGGGTGATAATATTTCCCATGGGTCACAAAAAGCTTAAGGAATACATAGAACTCAAGGCCTTAAACAGGTGAGTTTATTTTGATGGTTACGAGTTGAGATTCCCCACCCCCCGGAGGCAATGAGATGCTAAGGGCACTTTCTTCTAGAAAAGCAGTGTATTAGGCTGGGTTGTCTAGAAAAGAAATACCAGTGAAAACTTAACGTATATATGGCTGTGGTGGCTGTGTGCGGTGGAGTCGGTTCCGACTCATAGCGACCCTGTACAGGGTTTCCGAGGCTGTAAATCTTTACGGGAGCAGAACGCCTCATCTTTCTCCTGCGGAGCAGCTGGTA
>NW_006408569.1:3109549-3123370 GCF_000296735.1 Chrysochloris asiatica
CCACAATCTTTATATGTATACATATATATATCAAGGAGATGGCTCACAATTGTAGAGTCAGTCCCTGCAGAAAAGGAGCAAGCTTTTCCTGAATGTCCATTATATTGGAAGTAGGCCACACCCCCGAGGAAACATCCTTTCAATTGATTGGCTGCTCATAGCTAATCATCATAGAATTAACTACACTGTATTAGATCTCACCATGGGGATAACCACATCTCAACTACCAAACCCCTGGGAGAATACTGGTCCCATTAAATGGACACAAAATCTTAACTATCACAGGAAGGTAGAAAGAACAAAGTAAAGAGAGATGCAGGATTTACTAGTCTTTTGCTTTGAAAATTGCTTATGCCACATTTCTTGTTTTCCTGGAACCCTGTTGGTTAAAATAAAGATATTGGTATTTATGTGAACAGTACTGATAAGTGAGGGAAACTCCTTGGTCACAAGAATTGTAACCATAAGCACTTTCAAAAAGTTCACGATGATTGGCCATAAAGAAAACAAAAGTCTGATCATTTCAGCTCTTCTTCTTGAAATGGCAGTTTTGTGTGCCTGTTTTTACTTGCAAATAAATTGGGTTTCTTTGGATCCCTGTACAAGGACTCTTTTGAAGCATACATCTAGACTTCGGAGACTTCATATTTTTACCTTTTTAGATCAGGACACACTTGGGAAATAGGAAATCAGAAACAAAATCGACAACCATTACTTCTATGTTGCTAAAGGTTGCTTTCTGGTTTGCTTGTCATCCAGTCGATTTCCGACTAATGTTGACCCCGTGCGTTACAGATTAGAACTGTCCCACAGGGTTTTCTTGGCAGCAGAGCACATGTTTTTCTTTCACAATGCTTCTGGGTAGGTTCAAATTGTCAACCTTCTGATTAGTGGTTGAGCACAAACCATTTGTGCCACCCAAGAACCTTCTTTGGTATAAAATAGTGGTATAGAATTTAATCACATAAGATGTTTGGGACAAGAAATTTCCCTTAACGCTTCCTTCTGCTAGCAGGCCCAGGCCGGGAACAAATCAGCTCTTGCAGCTCCTGGGTGGTAAGAGAACCAGCATTTACAACCACCCTCACCTCCAGGAATGTATTAAACTTTTCAATCAATTTTAATATCTGTAGGCAGGGTTTATATACAGGAATAAAATTTGAACCCCCATTTTCACATCCAATAAAACATCCTATAATAAGTGTTTATTCAGAGTCACCTGACATTTATTGAACAATTACCATGTGCCAGATGCTGTGCTAGGTGTTTTCATTTTGTTGACAAAATCTCTATTAGAAATTACACTTGGTTCTAGTCAGGCAAATACTCTCTTTGGCATCTAATAAGTATCAGGCTAGATGTCTCATCTTCAGCTCTTTGTTTACTTTTTACCTACAATCTCCCCTAACAACAAAACAAACCCAAACACAGTCAATATTAATCTCAATAATAATAATAATCCAATATTAATCTCTCCTCTTTCTTCATGGAACAAACTGGGTCAGCTCTCTGATGATGCTGCAGAAGAAAAGATTTGAGAGGCAGATGAGGAGTAGGGAGTCAGCAGTTTGAAATCATGTTGAATGGAGGTGCTAGTGAAATAGCCGTGAAGAACAGTCTAGCACAAAGTTAGCTTATCCAGAATATAGAGGAAAACAACAGGGTGAGACCTTGGGAGATAACCCCTAACCCTTGGGTATGGCCAAGACAGACCAAGGCAGGAAGGAACCATTTTTTTGTTACAGAAGCAAAGGGATACGAACTTGTCTAGAAGAGAGGGGCTGTCAACAAATGCCACAGCTGTTGTTAAGTGCTGTGCAGTTGGTTTCAACTCATAGCAACCGTGTACCGGGGATCCGAGGAGCTGGTGGGCTTGAACTTCTGACTTTGTGGTTTGCACTCCAGTGCTGATCCTCCAGGAATTACAGAAATTGATGCCACAGGTTTTGGCATTCTAAGAGGCTATTTGTTGTTGAGGAGAGACTAGAAGTCAGTTTACAGTGGGTCCTGGTGTGACACTGTAGGATAAGCACTGGACCACATGGTCAGTTTGAACTGCAAGGTCGGCAGTTGAAACCCACCAGCTGCTCCACAAAAACCCTCTGTTGTTGTTGTTAGGTGCCATCGAGTCTGTACCGACCCATAGCGACCTTAAGCACAGCAGAATGAAACACTGTCCGATCCTGGGCCAACCTCACCACTGTTGCCACACTTGAGTTCTTCAATGCTGCCACTTGGCCAGTCCGTCTCGTTGGGGGTCTTCCTCTTTTCCTCTGACCCTCCACACTACCAAACATGAGCTCCTTCTCCAGCGACTGCTCCCTCCTGACAATATGTCCAAAGTATGAGAGACAAAGTTTAGTCATCAGTCACTCTGGCTGCACTTCTTCCAAAACGGATCTATTGGTTCTTTTGGCAGCCCATGGCACTTTCAATATTCTCCTCCAACACCATAACTCAAAGCATCAATTCTACGGTCTTCCTTATTCACTGTCCAGCTTTCACATGCATATGAGGTTATTGAAAATACCATGGCTTGGGTCAGGCGCACCTTAGTCCTCAAACTGATATCTTTGCTCTTCAACACTTTAAAAAATCTTGTGCAGCAGATTTGCTTAATGCAATACGTCGTTTGATCTCTTGACTCCTGCTTTCGTGAGTGTTGATAGTTGATCCAAGAAGAATGAAGTCCTTGACAACTTCAATCTTTTCTCTATTGTTAAGAATGTTGTTTATTGGTCCAGTGGTGAGGATTTTTGTTTTCTTGACATTGAGATGTAATCCATACCGAAGGCTGTGCTCTTTGATCTTCATCAGTAAATGTTTTAAGTCCTCTTCACTTTCAGCAAGCAAGTTTGTATCATCTGTATATCACAGGTTGTTAATGAGTCTTCCTCCAATCCTGATGCCACGTTTTTCTTCATAGAACCCAACTTTTCGGATGATTTGTTCAGCATACAGGTTGAATAGGTATGGTGAAAGAACATTGCCTTGTCGCACACCTTTCTTAATTTTAAAACATTCAGTGTTCCCTCTACAGGGTCATTATGAGTCGGAACTGACTGTACAGCACTTAACAACTGCAACAACAAAGGAGTAAATGAAGAGTTGAGAAATGAGAGTGATGATGGTGACTCTTCAGAAAGTGGTGATGAAGGCTGAGGAATAGTGGTGATGTCACAAGGAAAGTTTCAGGGGCGTAGAAGTGATTTGGGAGTCCTGGTGTGTCGCTGTAGATTAGCTGTAGGATAAGCATTATACTGCAAGGTCGATTTGAACCTCAAGGACGGCTGTTCAAACTCACCAACTGCTCCTTGGAAGCAGGGTCGCTATGTGTTGAAACCTACTCAGCAGCACTTAACTACAAAAACAACAAGGAGTGACTTGGATATGCTTCGAGGTTGATGGGGAGGCAGTCGTGAAGCAGACTTTGTTCTTTGATCCCATTTTGACTCACCAAATGTAGAATATACTAAATGTCTGTAAATTGGTGTTCTATCGAGTCGATTCAGACTCATAGTACCCCTATGTTGAGGAGCAGCTAGTGGGTTTGAATCGCCCACCTTGTGATTCACAGTCTAGTGCTGATCCTACAGCACCACAACAGGAGTCTAAGTGGGCAAATATCTATTGAGTGCCTACTCTCGAGCCTGCTTGCCCAGCATCTCTGTCAATTTGCACAGTGTTGTTTGTGCTGTGTGATTACGTAATCCTACCAGAACTCCCATGAGTCTGAATTTGGGGTCCTGTTTATTCATTTTGTCCGTTAGGTACTGGATTAACCCTGGGGTAAAAGACTTGCAATAGGCTTAGACAACAACCAACACATAAAAAAAAAATAATGGAATTCATTCAAACTAATAGATAAGATTTGGAAGAAGTGTTGGAAGAAGTGCAGCCAGAGTGCTCCTTGGAGGCCAAGATGGCCAAACTTCGTCTCTCATACTTCAGACATGGTCAGGAGGGACCAGTCGCTAGAGATGGATTTCATGTTTGGTAAGGTAGAGGGTCAGAGAAAAAGAGGAAGACCCCCAACGAGATGGATTGGCCAAGTGGCAGCATCGATGGGTTCAAAAGTGGCAACAGTAGTGAGGTTGGCCCAGGATTGGGCAGTGTTTCTTTCTGCTGTGCATAAGGTCACTATAGATCGGCACCGACTTGATGGCACCTAACAACAACAGCAACAATAGATAACATTGTTTTCTAATGGTATCAAAGAAATATTTTTTGTTGTTGTTAAGTGCTGTTGGCAAGTCAGTTCCGACTCATAACGACCCTTTATAGGAGTCCTGGTGTCACACTATAGGATAAGTACTGGACTGCTTACTAACTACAAACAAGGTCAGCAGTTCAAACCCACCATCCACTCCTTGGAAACCTTGTAAAGGGTCACTATGAGTCAGAAATGACTCGCCAACAAGAAACAACTTTGGGTTTCAGAGGAGCGTTGGTGGTTTGCAGTAAGTAGTCTTATACTTATCCTACAGTGCCACACCAAGGCTCCCAGAGAAAGATAGTTACAGACAGCTGTGTGTAGCTCGGCCTCAGTGAAAATGAAAGAAGACTTGGGGAAAGCCTTAACAAATTATGAGAATTAACTACCAAGGATTTATGAGGATAAGTCTTAAAGGAATGCTGCAAAATCATAGAAACCTTTATTAAACAAAATATAAAAAAGTGAAGATATTATTTATCGCAACATCCTCCATCTAGGTCTCTACACTTTTGAATACAGTGTTTCCATATTTCTAACCCTTCCCTGAGAAGAATTCTGCACTGTTCTATTTATACCACGTGAAAACTGTAGTTTTATATGGCATCCTTGAGAGACTCACATTGCGTTTCTTTTCAATGTTCCTTGAGTCTGGGGAACAAAACAAGCCTGAGGGGTCAAGATCAGGGCTGTAGGATACATGGGATAAGATTTCCCAACATAATCTTGGAGGACACTCCTTGCTACCGTCCAAGAATGAACTGTCCTGATGAAGAATTCCATTGTCTTGATGAAAACAAATTCCTTGGTGCAACATTCTTGGTCTTTTTCTCACCAATTCAATTTTCTTTTTTTTTTTTTTTTTTTTAAAAAAGACTTCTTCTTAATAAGCCATCATGATTGTCCTGTGCCCTTTGTGAAAATCTCCATAATCATTTAAGTAGATCTCACTGCCTTCAGTTGAACTGGTTTCATAGATCCTCTCAGAAACCACAATTTTGATTGAACCTCCTTTTGAAGGGACGCTACTGTGCATAAGGTCGCTATGGGTCGCTACCGACTCAATGGCACCTAACAACAACAACAACAACTGAGACTAAGACAAGTGCATTCCTGAGAGAGTTTGTCTGCAGCCATCCACTGATGGTAGAGACATGTTTAAACACTTTTGTTTGGAATAAACTCCTACATGTATGAACTAGAGCCCAAGTAGCAATACTTTTTTACTTACTTCTTATCTTTTCCGGTATGATTTGCTTTGCTTTTAGATTAGAATTCACAAAGTTATTCATCTTAAATTGGGGCAGCATCTGAATTGCATCTAGCAACTTCAGTTTTTCTTGGATTTCATATTTTCACACGCAACTTAAAAAGCACCTTTGGCCCACATTCTTTTTATTTATTTATTATTATTATTATTTTAAAAGTTAGAAAATTTTAAGAAAACACAAGAAATGACAAAATAAAAAGTTAGAAACCATACAAAAATAGAAATCCACAAGGTTAACGCTAAGATTCCAGAAATAGATAATACATGGAATGGGCAAAAAAGTAGAATTTAATCGGTTGAAGGCCGAATTGGTGAGTTTAAAGACAAATCTCTCAATACTAATGTGATAGAGGAACAAAAAAAAAAAAAAAAGACGCAAAAGTCTTAGAATTATGTGGGACATCATCAAGAGAAATGACTTGTGATCAGAACCCTTGAACCGAAAGAGACAAAAAAAAAAAAAAAAAGTGGGGGCATACAAACAAAAGAAATTGTTAAAGAGTAGTTGGAAGAAAGCCTCCCTAAATCCTTGTGTTTTCTGCTTCCCACCCTGGTGTGTTGCACCAACTCACACTCTTGTCAGTTGGCTTCCAGTGAGTGTGGCCAGTGGGAGATCTGGCAGAAGAATGACAGGTGGAAGGAGAGAGCAATGTGGGCATTTCTTGCATCTCGGCCCGGCCAGGACACATGTTCCTCCTGCCAGAACTGTGAGAGGAAGAAATCCTGATATTCAAAGTCACTCACGTGTGGTGTTTTTTCATGGTTTGCTATGGCAAGGAGCTCTGGTAGCGTAGTGGTTACGAATCGGGCTGCGAACCTTAAGGTCAGCAGTTCGAAACTACCAGCCGCTCCGCGGGAGAAAGATGAGGCTTTCTACTCCCGTAAGGATTTACACCCTCGGAAACCCTGTACAGGGTCGCTCTGGGTCGGACCCGACTCGACGGCACTTAACAACAACAACAATGGCAGCCTTAGCAAACTAGGACACCTTCTTATTCTCCTGGTGCCTACTTCTTGAGCAGGGCCCCACTTTCAGAAATGCCCAAGGTGGAAGTGGGCACTTGTCTATGTTGGACTCTACTGCACTCTACCATGAATCTAACTCCCAAGAAGCGCTGTACTCCAATAGTGGATGCAAGACTTTTCAAACACCTCTTGTCCGAGGGTTTCCAACACAGCATGTGCTTATTTTGCCCCAGCAGTGATGGGGCTTGGAGGACACTGCAGGCCCCACGAGGTCAAGTAGTCCAGTGAACCCTCCTCCACTCTCCTGCAGCACACTGGTCACGTGACTTTGTTCTGGCAGGAGAGATGTAAGTGGAAACCAGCTTAGGAACTTCTGGAAATTTTGTTTTCATGATGAAAAGAGATTGCCATCCCTGTCGCTGTCCTTGTTGCCTTCTCCCTGTAGAATTGTGCTCTGGAGGGTTTTCAGTGGCTGCTTTGGGGGAAGTGGATCACCAGGCCTTTCTTCCAAGGCTGTTCTGGGTGGACTCAAACCTTTCAGTTAGATGAGCCAGCTAACCATTTCTTCTCCCCAGAGACTCCATGATCTAATTGGCCCACATTCTTGAAGAACATATTTTTTTCCGCTTCTCAGAGGAGTTGATGAATATTGCTACCAAATATCTTTAAGTTAAATCTTGCATTTAGTGTCTAGGTTGATTTCTAATTAAAGAGCAAGTGTTGCTGGTTTAAGAGTTTGTAAATTCCGTTTACTCTAAAAAGGGAAACAATACAAATTTCATTGCCTGTTGGGAGAGTTAAATCTTTGAAGTTGGTAAATGCTGTCCAGTTGGGTCCTATTCATACCGACCCTGTATAGGGTTTCCAAGGAGTAGCTGATGGGTTTGAATTGCTGACCTTGTGGTTAACAGTCCTGTGCTTATCCCCAGGACTCCATTATCTCAACTAGCATTTTCCAAGTTGTCTATTTTGTCACATGCTTTTTTTTTTTTAATTGGTGAAAACCAGTAACACGTTCTGAGGATTACATTGCATTAAAGCTGCACCCCCGATATGTGTATATGTGTTCAATTTCATCTTTTCATAAATGCTGCTTTTCCACTTTTCAGTTCAAACATTACTGGTTGGTGAGAATTTATGAATACATCATCAACAGGAATCCACATAGTTTAGTGACCTCTCCATGCAAAGAGAACACCCTCCACAAATCCAGCAGCGATCTATATGAAAAGATCCCCTCCACCTCAGAGAAAATATTTGTCAAATCCATTTCCAAAATGACTATGGACATTTTGCTTTTAATTAGTTTATGTTTTCTAGTTTACAGCATTTCCATTATCATTTTATACTGGAGAAAATGGGTTTCTAGAGTCCTGGTATGGCACTGTAGGATAAGCACTGGATTGCTAGCCACAAGGTTGAGGGTTCAAACTCACCAGCTGCTCCTCGGAAACCCTGTATAGGGTCGCTATCAGTCTGAACTGACTCGATAACACTTAACAACAACAACAGCACAGTGTCCTAAATATAGAAGCAAGCCTAATGATTTTACATTGAAGTTATTGGGGATTTCGTTTTACTTTCTTCAAGTGAAAATAGTCAGCAGATCCAAACTCGGAAATAATTGCAGGTGTTATTGTTGTTAGGTGCCATTGAGTCGGCACTGACTCACAGTGACCTTATTACGCATTGCATAGCAAAACAATGTCCGATCCTGGGCCAACCTCACTACTGTTGCCACGCTTGAGTCCATTGATGCTGCCACCTGGCCAGTCCATCTCGTTGGGAGTCTTCCTCTTTTCCTCTGACCCGCCACTCTACCAAACATGCGATCCTTCTCCAGCAACTGCTCCCTCGTGACAATATGTCCAAATTATGAGACACGAAGTTTGGCCATCTTGGCCTCCAAGGAGCACTCTGGCTGCACTTCTGCCAAAATGCATTTATTGGTTCTCTTGGCAGCCCATGGCACCTTCAATATTCTCCTCCAACACCATAACTCAAAGGCATCAATTCTTCTACGGTCTTCCTTATTCACTGTCCAGTTTTTGCATGCATATGAGGTTATTGAAAATACCATGGCTTTAGTCAGGCGCACCTTAGTCCTCAAGCTGACATCTTTGCTCTTCAAAACTTTAAAAAGGTCTTGTGCAGCAGATTTGCCTAATGCAATACGTCATCTGATTTCTTGCTGCTGCTTCCATGAGTTCTGATAGTTGATCCAAGAAGAATGAAGTCCTTGACAACTTCAATCTTTTCTCCGTTGATAAGAATGTTGTGTATTGGTCCAGTGGTGAGGATTTTTGTTTTCTTTACATTGAGACATGGCATCAGGATTGGAGGAAGACTCATTAACAACCTGTGATATGCAAATGATACAACTTTTCTTGCTGAAAGTGAAGAGGACTTAAAACATTTACTCATGAAGATCAAAGAGCACAGCTTTCTGTATGGATTACATCTCAATAGCGGGTAGGGGTTTATTAAACCTGTGATCAAAGATTTGCAACTGTTTGTTTGAGAATTGGAAGGATTGCAGACAAAGGCAAGTTCAAGTGGTTGGTTTAAATTAAGGCTATTGTTTTGAGGTAATCAAACAACTTCAGTAACCAAGTTGGGAATTCTATGCAGCTTATCTGTTTAATTTAGTCTGATGATAACTCTTCAAAGGCCTTGTTTCATGTTACCAATTAACTATACCTCATAGGACCTCAGGCCCTCTTTTAGGGCCTACCTGCTCTCTGATGCATTATTATGATTCCTTATTGGATTAAGTAAAGAAAATGAATTTGCAAATCAATCTCTTTTGGATTTGGTTACTATCAATAATGCATTCTTAGAGTCCTTTTGCTCAGTGAAATTTTATTTCTTAGTGAGCCTTACACATTTAAATGAAAGGAATTAAAACTGGAAATATATAGAAGAATTTTTTTTTTCCCAAAAGGCTTTACTGCATTATCTTTTATTTTGGAGGGAGTGGAAGGTGATTAGTATTCGTATTATAATGCACACTGAAGAAATGACAACTTGTTTGTTGAGCTTGGAATGGAAAAGTTCTAGCCAGAGACAAAAGTGAATAATGAGAGTGTTTCCAAACATACCCCTCTTAAAATGGCTTTACAGTAGAAGCTTTTGCCACCACTTCTGCTCAACTGCATGAAGTTGAGTGTAGCGTTGACTTTAGATTGCTGAATACCTTGTCTTAGTCAAAAAACATTGTTTTGTAGGACTTTCCTATCTTTGAGAGATATTTATTCACTTTGCCTGACAAATTCTTGTCACTTTCTCTTGTGTATGTTCATCTTCAGAACTTCCCTTGTCTCAAAAGGTAAACTTTCCTTTGGACCTTAAATCTCAGTTGCTGGCACCTCAGTGTTTCTATACAGCCAGACATGCTGACATCCAAAGTCCTATGTCCTTTGTTTTCCTCCAAAATTTAAGTTGATAGTTGGAGCTTTGTATGTGAGGAGTGGTTGGCAATCAATCAATCAATAAATAAAAGGGGTGGTTTTGATGGGAGTGGGAGTGCCAATATATCGAGCCAATAAAGCATACAAATTCATACAGAAAACGAGGGCAAAACTAAAAATTCATGCGAAGAGGTCAGATTCTTTTCATGACTTTGACACTTGACCTTTACAAAATCTCAACCCTGGCATCCTTCCAAAGCAGTCTTTGCCAAGGAAATCACTATACCTCTAACCTTAGGAGATTGCTTCAGCAGCCAAATATGTTAGGTATTTTGTCTTTTTATTTGAAAAGCATAAAGACCTCATATTTATTATTAGTTTCTAAGAAGGCATCTGATTTTGTACGTGGTCCCCCAACACATATGCTGCTCACATCTCTTTGTATAGCAGAGATTGTAGCAGAGTTGTATAGCAGAGGTTATAGTTGCATTGTTGATATGTACTAGGTGTGAATCTTTTAAAAGTATATCTTCCTATGTAAAACTAACCAGGTAAATTATACCTTTTGATTTATGCTGTTGCTATGTGCCATCAAGTTGCTATGACTCATAGCCACTCTGTGGCAGAATACACGTGTGAGCCATAGGACTTCCTAGGCTGTAATCTTTATGACGTCCTGGTGTGGTGCTGTGAGTTAATGAGCCTGATGCAAAATCATTTGAATTGTAAGGTTGGCAGTTCAAGCTCACCAGCTGCTCCTCAGTAACCCTATACAGGGTCGCTATGGGTCGGAGCCAACTTGATGGCAGCTCAGAACAACAACAAATACAATATCTATGGAGTCCTGGTGTGGCGTTATAGAATAAGCACTCTCAAGGTAGGTTTGAACTGCAAGATCAGTGGTTCAAGCTCACCAGCCGCTCCTTGGAAACCCTATACAGGGTCACTGTAAGTCAAAACGAACTCAACAGCACATAACAACAACAACAATTTATATGAGAACGGATGGCCAGGTTTTTTTCTCCCTCGGAATCCCTGGGTAATTGGAACTAAAGAGTTTTTGGCTAGTAGTTTAACCATTGAACTCCTGTTATGAAGTGCTGTCAAACTGGTTCTGACTCATACTGACCCTGTAAAAGGTTCCCAAAGAGCCGCTAGTGGGTTTGGATCACCAACCTTGTGGTTAGTAGTCCAAGGCTGATCCTAGAGTGCCACACCAGGACTTCTAATCTTAAACTTATCTGTAAAAATAAATAAAAATAAAAAATATAACAACAATAGATTTTCTTAGGAGCTCTGGTAGCATGTTGTTGTTGTTAGGTGCCATCGAGTCGGTACCAACCCATAGTGACCTTATGCACAGCAGAACGAAACACTGCCCGATCCTTGGCCAATGTCACTACTGTTGCCATGCTTGAGTCCATCGATGCTGCCACTTGGCCAATCCATCTTGTTGGGGTTCTTCCTCTTTTTCTCTGACCCTCCACCTTATCAAACAGGATATCCTTCTCCAGGGACTGGTCCCTCCTGACAATATGTCTGAAGTATGAGAAATGAAGTTTGGCCATCTTAGCCTCCAAGGAGCACTCTGGCTGCACTTCTTCCAAAACCGATCAATTGGTTCTTTTGGCAGCCCATGGCACTTTCCATATTCTCCTCCAACACCATAACTCAAAGGCATCGATTCTTCTATAGTCTTCCTCATTCACTGTCCAGCTTTTGCATGCATATGAGGTTATTAAAAATACCATGGCTTGAGTCAGGTGCACTTTGGTCCTTAAGCTGACATCTTTGCTCTTCAACACTTTAAAAAGGTCTTGTGCAGAAGATTTTCCTAATGTAATATGTCGTTTGATTTCTTGACTGCTGCTTCCGTGACTGTTGATAATTGATCCAAGAAGAAGGAAGTCCTTAACAACTTCAATCTTTTCTCCATTTATTGGTCCAGTGGTGAGGACTTTTGTTTTCTTTACATTGAGATGTAATCCATACAGAAGACTGTGCTCTTTGATCTTCATAAGTAAATGTTTAAATCCTCTTCACTTTCAGCAAGCAAGGTTGTATCATCTGCATATCGCAGCGGTTGTTTATGAGTCTTCCTTCAATCCTGATGCCACATTTTTCTTCATATAACCGAGCTTCTCAGATCATTTGCTCAGCATACAGGTTGAATAGGTATGGTGAAAGAATACAACCTTGTCACACACCTTTCTTCATTTTAAAACATTCAATGTTCCCATGTTCTGTTCGAACAACTGCTTCTTGGTCCAGGTACAGATTCCTCATGAGCACAATTAAGTGTTCCGGAGTACTCATACTTCTCAATGTTGTCCATAGCTTGTCATGATCCACACAATCGAAAGCCTTTGCATAGTCAATGAAGCACAGGTAAACATCTTTCTGATATTCTCTGCTTTCAGCCAAGATCCATCGGACATCAGCAATGACATCCCTCATTCCACGGCCTCTTCTGAATCCGGCTTGAACTTCTGGAAGTTCTCTGTCAATGTATGATTGTAGCTGTTTCTGTATTACCTTTAGCAAAACTTTACTTGCATGGGATATCAAAGAGACTGTCCGATGATTTCTGCATTCCATTGGGTCACCTCTCTTTGGAAATGTGGATCTTTTCCAATTAGTCAACCAGATAGTTGTCTTCCAAATTTCTTGGCAGGAGTGCCTCCTGTGGTCACTTCACTTTCTTGAAAGATTTCAATTTTTATTCCATCAATTCCTGGTGCCTTGTTCTTTGCCAATTCCTTCAATGCACCTTGGACTTCCTCTTTTAGTATCATTGGCTCTGGATCATATGCTACCTCTTGAATTGGTTGAACATGAACCATTTCCTTTTGGTACAGTGATTCTGTGTATTCCTTCCATCTTCTTTTGATGCTTTCTGCATCATTCAATAATTTGCCCAGTAAATCTTTCAGTAATGAAAGTCAAGGCTTAAATTTTTTCTTCAGTTCCCACAGCTTGAGAAATGCTGAGCATGTTCTTCCTTTTTTTTTTATTACAGATCTTTACACATTTCGTTGTAGTATTTGGCTTCATCTGCTCGAGCTGATCTTTGAAATATTCTGTTCAGCTCTTGGACCTCCACAGTTCTTCCATTTGCTTTAGCATCTCTATGCTGGAGAGTACGTTTCAGTGTCTCTTCTGACATCCATTTTCACCTTTTCCTTCTGTCTTGTCTTCTCAATGGCTTTTTGCTTTCTTCATGTATGATGTTCTTGATGTCATCCCACAATTCTTCTGGTCTTCAGTCTTTAGTGTTTAATGTATCAAATCTGTTCTTCAGATGATCTCTAAATTCAGGTGGGTTACATTCAAAGTCATATTTTGGTTCTCATGGAATGGTTTTCATTATCTTCAGCTTCAGTTTGAATTTGCATATGAGCAATTGATGGTCTGTTCCACAGTCTGCCCCTGGCCTTGTTTTCACTGATTATATGGAGTTTTTCCATGGTATCTTTCTGCAGATGTAGTCAATTTGATTTCTATGTATTCTATCTGGTGAGGTCCATGTGTATAATCGTCTCTTATGCTGTCTAAAGAAGCTATTTGAAATGAACAAATCATTTAGTTTTACAGAATTCTCTCATGTATTTTCCAGCATCATTTCTATCACCAAGGCCATATTTTCCATTCACTGATCCTTCCTCGTTGCTCCCAACCTTTGCATTCCAATCATCAGTAATGATCAATACATCTTGATTACACGTTTGACCAGTTTCAGATAGAAGAAGTTGGTAGAATTCTTATATTTCATCCTGATTGGCTTCAGTGGTTGGTGCATAAATTTGAATAATAGTGGTATTAGCTGGGCTTCCCTGTAGGCACATGGATATTATCCTATTATAGACAGTGTTGTACCTCATGACTGATTTGGATATATTCTTTTTGACAATGAATGCAACACCATTCCTCTTCAATTTGTCATTCCCAGCATAGTAAACCAT
>NW_006408569.1:3124146-3141124 GCF_000296735.1 Chrysochloris asiatica
ATATTAAACAAGAAAAAAAACCCTCAATAGCCAGTTTTTACTTTCAGAACAGAAGTAACTCTTGAATAACTCATTAGGGATAGAAATCAAGAATATTAAGATGATTTTTTTTTCCTTTTCTTTCTTTCTTTCTTTTTTTTTTTAAAGAATCTTAAGATAATTTTAAGACGTGACCAAAGGAAGTGATGTAATTTTGTTCTCTTTTCTGATAGTAACCTGCTCAGTGCCATGGAGTCATTTCTGATTCATAGAACCCTGAATCGGTTTCTCTAGGCTGTAAATCTTTATGGGAGCACGGAATTTATGTAGCACTTACTATGAACTAAATGCTGTGTTAAGTACTTTACATTTACCATCTCATTGAATCCTCACAGCAACCTTGTGCCCTTGGTGTTATTATTTATCTCCTTTTTACAGATGGGGAACCTGAGGCTCAGAGAGGTTAAGTAATTTACCAAAAGATACTCATGCTAGCAAATAGGTGCATCTCTCTAACTCCAAAACCTATACTTATAATCCCCACAGTCTCTGTGGCTGTTGTACATTCAAAAACAGTTTGGGAAATTGTGTTTGCTACTGCAATTTCAATATGTATTAGTGATCAAGGATTGAGCCCTAGATAAAAGTAGTGCTACTTGAATGACGTAAACATCTGCAATGACCAGATGTTGTTGGTTCGACAACTCACTTCTGAGTTATAGAACCATAAACTGTTAGAACTGGAAAGGAGAAATCCTCATTGAATTGATAATAAGTTTGTGCAATGTAAGTCTGTTCTGCACGTTTTAAAAATTATATTGTGGCAGGGTCTGTTATTTAATAGGCATGATGGCTGATATTTTAATATAATCTTTTGTTTAGATGAGTTTTCCTTTACATTGTGTTGAATGCCTAGAGCTTTTCCACAGAATGTTTTACATCCCGGGTTGGCTTTTCTCTGCTATTTGATTCCCTAGAGCGATTCCATTACACCCTCCTTTCCAGCTCACTTTCAGCTGTTTTTTGAGGGTTGTTTTTTTTTGCATTTGATTGTTCATTCAGAATAACTTTACTGACCACATGCTGTGAGTCAGCCATGTCCCTAGGTGCTGAGAATAAGAGCAGGTGCTCCAGTGAATTTTGTTGTTGTTAAGTACTGTCAAGTCAGTTCTGATTCATCACAACCCTGTATAAGGTTTCCGAGGCTATAAATCTTTGTGGGAGCAGAAAGCCTCATTTTTGTCACACGGAATGGCTGATGGGCTCGAACTGCTGACATTGTGGTTTGCAGCCCAGTGGGTGAGGTAAGTCATCTTGACTTTTTTTTTTTTACCCCCTGTAAATTCACTATCACAAACAACATAACCTTACTGGCCCTGAAGTCTCCTCTTTTTCCTTATCATACTGATTTAAAAATTGTGCTCACTTACGTGTAGTAGCCCCAAAGTAGAATGAATCCAAATATCCATCAATAAATAAGCGAATAAACAAATATAGTGTATTCATATGTTGTTGTTGTCAAGTGCCATATAGTCAGTTCCAACCCATAGCGACCATATATAGGGTTTCCAAGGAGCGACTGGTGAGCCTGAACCACTGACCTTGCAGTTCAAAATGAATTAACCCACAGTGCCACACCAGGACTCCATAGTGTATTCAAATAAAGGAGTGTTATTTAGTCCTAAAGAGAAATGAAGTACATGATATATTGAGGATATCATGGTGAGTGAAAGAAGCCCAACACAAAAGGCTATCTAAAGTACGATTCCATTTATACAGAATGCCCAGAATAGACAAACCCATACAGTAGACTCCCACTTATCTATGGCTGAGAAGAATAGGAAAAAAGTGAGCGATTACCAGCGAGTACTGGGCTTCTTTCTGTGGGAGTGCAGGTGTTCTAAAATGGATTGTGGGGATGGCTCTGTAAATAACTAAAAGACACTGAACTGAATTGTACATTTTTAAAGGGGAAATGTTCAGTGAACTATATCTCAATAAGTCTGTTATTTAAAAAAATTCATTGATTCAGGTGTGATGAAAGTTACGCTGTTTCCATAAAAAAAAAAAAAAAAGTAAATTGATTGCTAAATTGAGAGTGTTGCTGTTGGAACTTTAATAAGAGGCAGTGAATTGGAGCAGCTTTGAAGTTCTAGCTATTCTATGTATGACCTTTCTGTGGAAAGTTAATGTTTTACTTGAAGACTCTCACTGAACACCTCTTATTTTACATCCCTTATTGATCTCATAATGGGCTGGCATTTTGCCATGGTACCCAATGCACAGACCATGTCTTTGTTCTCTCAGAGCCTAGCACAAAGTCTTGCGTGTAACAGATGTCATTAACTCCATTGGTTTAGCAAGTATTTGTCAAGAACTTATTATATAGAAGCTATTGAGTCAGACACTGACCATAGTATGACCTGCCTTCAAGGAGCTCACAGTTAGGCAGAAGTTTCAATACAGTGTGACAAGTGTTGACATAGAAATGGGCAGACATGTTTTAGAAGATGCTGGTATCCTGGGTGTGGTTCTGTGGCTAGATCTAGGTTCCATCTGATAAGCCTGTCCCATCTGGGTTATTCTACCCTACATTTGAACATATCCAGTAACAAGGAATTCACTCTCTATAAAGAGGTTAAAATGTGTTTTGCATATCTACCAAATACTCATGCATTTCGATTTCAAATCTATAAGTTCAATGCAATTATGTATTTCATTTGAAAATAAAACTTAATCAGAGCTTCTCTGCAACTCCAGAAGTCATGTCAATAGAAATTTGAACAAAATCTGACAATTATAGAGAAAATGCTTAGATTCTTTATTTACCAAAATTCCTGGTCATAAACCTACACATTTGAGGCTACCATTATTTATTTTGGTGCCACAAGAGGCTTTACAGAGTAGGGATGGACAGCAAGGACTCTGAAATCATCCAGCCTGACTTTTATCCTGGTTCTGCTACTCATCACCTACATGACCTTGGACCAATTTACTTAACTCTCTGTGTCTCAGTTTCTCATCTTAAAATGGGAACAATAATGGAATCTACCTCAGAGAATTGTTGTGAAAAGTGCTAAGAAGAGTGTGTGACACATGGTAAACACATTAGCTTTACATTTTTTCTCAGTATAAGTTTTTATTGTGAGTTAAGTGATAATTTACATGGGAGAGCATTAGCCTTACACTCATCCTTTCGTGTTTCATTTCATTGCAATGATTACAATCCCCTCCATGCATCATCATTCAACATTTGCTTCCTATCTCTCTTTTTTCTATGTTTTTTTTTTTGGATGTACACTGAAGCACTCAGGAATATATAACCATTCAAACAACCAAAGGGTATACCCTGCACGCCAGTCCCCCTACCACCAGCACATAGCCTCTCTCCCTCCTTGAGTCTAGAGTCCCCAGCTGCTCCCCAGCCGTGGAGATGTTTCTCCACATCACCGTCTCTGCCTCCATCTCTGGTGCCGCTGCTTCTCTGGATAGGGTCCAACACTCCACTCTTCTTCCTTGATGGTCCCACAGCTTTACACTTTTGACTCAGCTTAAATATCCTGCTTTATTAATCTCTTCATTAGTCATACACTGTTGGCCTCTAAATGTCATTCCAATCACTGGACACTGATGTGAAGGTTTCTATTACGTAGAGTCCTTCGAGTCTTTTTACGCCAAAAGCCAAGTCGGTATCTTGGTATCTCCACTTGGAAATGAGAGGCCAAGGGTGACACTCAACTCTGCTTCAATCAGTTAGCCTGATAAAATCTCTGTATCTCACGCATTATTCATGTCAAAGGATCAGTACTTTTAGAATGACTGGTATATCCTTACAACTCCCCAAGAATGAAAACATTGATACTTCTTGACCTCATTGATGCCATTGTGTTTGGCAGTCTTGTGATTTGCCTCATCTTGTACCACCATTGACTGTATTAAGTCTGGTGTCCAGGAGCCACAATTGAGTGGATGACTTTCAGTTTCCTATGGCTGTGTAGGAAACTGGTGGTGGTGGTGGTGTGCCGTCAAGTGGGTTCAGACTCATCACGACCCTGTAGAGGGTTTCTGATGTTGTAAATCTTTGTTGTTGTTGTTAAATTCCGTCGAGTCAGTTCTGACCCATAGAGAACCTGTGTAGGGTGAGCTTGAACTGCCAACCTTGCAGGTCAAATGGCTTTGCAGTCTGGCGCATTAACCCACAGCGCTGTACCAGAAGTCCTGTAAATCTTTACAGGGGCAGAAAGTCTCATCTTTCTTCTGTGGCTGGTGGATTCAATCTGCTGGTCTTGCTTGCGGTCAGCAGCTCAAGACATAACCAGATCCCCTTAAGAGTTCTCCTTTGGCACTCTAAATTGGCCAAGTTGAGTTTTAAGTCACTTAGAATAATGCCAAATTAACACTGATTACTGTTTTTGCCTGGACTCCTGGCATGGCCCTGTAGGATAAGCACAGGACTGCAAGGTCAGTTTGAGCCACAAGGTTGGCAGTTCGAACTCACTAGTCTCTCCTTGGAAATCCTATACTGGGTCACTTATGAGTTGGAACCGACTTGACAGCACACAACCGTTTTACATTTATTGCGGGCTACTGTGAACTTTTCAACTTCTGCATTGTTTCACATTTGTTCTTTTAGAAAGAGTGATGGTGATACTTTAGACACTTTCAGGATTAAGCACAGGCCAAAAGTTGAAAATGATGCAAGAGAGAGACAGTTTGGTACAGAAAACAGAAGCCTGGTGGGACAAGAAGTTGGACTAAGTATGTCTCAGTCTAGGGTCCAGGGAAGGCCCATTTTATTAGTTTAACCTGTGTGGACCAACTTGTTAAAATCTTCACTACTGTAGTGAGATTTAAATTTCATCTTTGTCATGAAATGTAAACATTAACATGCCCACCAAGAAAACTTCCTCATTAGCTATAAGATAATGGGTTAATTATAGCTTTCCCATTTAAGGTTACTTTTATCTTTTATACAATTAAGTTAGGTTTAGAAATTTACCAACAAATTGTCCATATAGCCTATTGTTGTTGTTGTTGTTAGGTGCCATCGAGTTGGTACCAACTCATAGCGACCTTATGTACAGCAGAATGAAACACTGCCTGATCCTGGGCCAACCTCACTACTGTTGCCATGCTTGAGTCCATCTCTAGAAATCATCATGTGTCCAGTGACAAACACTCAAACTTTCTTTAAAATAATTAAACAGAAGCAGAATAACCAGTTCTCTTGTATTTACATGTTATTGGCAGGCTTTTAAGTCATATTTTAGACTTAGGAGGTCTCTTGTTTCCCTCTAGGAATCCAAACTATGCTTTCTCCTAGTTGACTTCCTGGAAAATCAAATCAAAGTAAAATGAGAAGTCATTGACCCAGTTCCAACCAATCTCTTATCTATCCTTCCACGTTGTATATATCCACGGGTGACATGTGTGGGCACACACCCAGCACAAGTTGCAGTGTGAGTCAGGTAGGCTGTATCAGTATGAGTGGTTAGAACTCTTACTATATTTTCACGTATAACAGTGCCCAGGTAAAGAACACGAGCATATCTAACGTGCATAGTGCACAAAAGAAACTTACATGAGAGAAGGTTACTCAGTTCACAAAATCTGTATAAGATGCATGTTATTTGTATAAAAACCCAGTCGTTTAAAAAACAAAAAAATGTCCAAACCCACTGCTGTTAGGTTGACTCTGACTCATGGCAGCCCCATGTGCTCCACAGTGTTTTCAAAGTTGTGACCTCTCAGAAGCAAATCACCAGGCCTTTCCTCCAAGGTGCCTCTGGGTGAATTCAAACCACCAACCTTTCAGCAACCCAACAAATCATTTGCAATACCCAGAGACCACCTGGTCAATAGCTGCTGCCCAGAGTGCCCTTTTCCATTGGTCACTCAACTGGTCAGCCCCAAGAGTCTACAACAAAATTAATATCACCCCTGAGTGCTGTGTGCTGTCAAGGTTGTTTAATATTTCGAATGTGGTCTCTACTTCATAACTTGTGTCCCCACCATCCACTTGTGGGAGCTCTGTGACCACAGTTGTTGTGTGGACTGTTTTGCCTTGACTGTACCGTAGAAGTCAGCTAGGTTTCTGAGAGGGGAGCTGGGATACTACTTCCAGATCTCACCATCTAGCAGACACTGCAGGTCTCATGAAGGTGAAGCTTTACAATAGCATAGTACTCAGAGGGAAGCCTCAAGGCCCTCCAGAGAGCACTCTAGAGCCCAGGGCTTTTGTATTTTAAGACACATATGTTTGATGATTCGGCATCTTGCACAGAGCAATTGGTTGTTGCATCTTACTTAAATGAGTGTTATTTTATAAATCACATAATAAGGGTATACTTCTGAGGGTGGTAGTAGAGGCAGGTGCACACTGAAGTTATAGCCAATAAATAGCTGCCAATGAAGGAAAACACAAAAAATGATAACCGATATGAAAACTCCAAACACGCAAGTGTCTGAAGCCATTTAACAAAATGCCCAACATACCTTTTAAGACATTACTCTTTCTAACAATAACCCGGAAGTTGTTGTTACTGTTGTTGTTAAGTGCTGTAGAGTCGAGATTCCTACCAATAGCAACCCTGTATAGGGTTTCCGAGGAGTGACTGGCGAGCTTGAACTGCCAACCTTGAGGTTCAAATGACTTTGTAGTCCAGTGCATTTACCCACAGCACCACACCAGGACTCTATCTGGAAAGAAATGTAACTCTTTTGCTTACTGTTGTATGTCTGAGGTAGCCACAAAGTCTTAAAAAAACATTTCAGGAAACTTTCTATACAAATTGATTAAAAGAGACAAATGTTGATTTTTTTGAAACTTTTATTTTCTATGATCCCTGCAATTACTGCCAATGTTCAAATAAATGAGGCATTCTTTATGTGAATTTATAGGCTTTTTGTAGGGAGTGTGGTGGCTCTGTAGGGCAAGCACCGGACTGTGAGCCAATCTGCAGGAGAAAGATGAGACTTTTTGCTCCCACAAAGATTTGCAGCCTTGGAAACCCTATACAGGCTTGCTATGAGTCGGAAACAACTTGACAGTACTTAACAACAACAACAACAACAACATGGAATTTTGTAGTCTCTGAAGGGCCACCACTGTTACCTGAACTTTAGAGAAAAAAAAAAAAAAAATCAGTATTGGGATTGTTTGGAGAAAATGATTTTGAGATCAGCATCTTCATTCAAAAGCGGTAACTGCTTTCAGGGACAACACTTACAGTTCCATAGAGCATATTTCTTGGGATAATAGTACAGATGATTATTATTTTGTGTTCCCTTTTTAAGGGAGAAATGATTGGAAATTTGCTAATATTATTAATAGCAGCATTATAAAGGAACCTATTGAAGAAGAGTCTAAAATGAAATCAAAGAGTCTAAATGCTCCCATTGAAAATTGGCATGTGCATCTTTGATTTTTTTCCTGAATATGCCGTTGTATTTAGGAGGAGGTGGTGTTATCTCCTTATATCATGTATGCCCTAACATATCTGTACATTATTTGAAGGTGGAAATGTGGACTAAAAAAAAGAATAAAAATGAACACATAATATATCAATATTTGAGATTCCATTTATTGTTGTTTTTTCAATTATCAGTGCCATTTCTCTTACCATATAAGGATTTTCAATATTGTGTGGATGCAAATGCCTACAATACCCTGTGTTAGAGTAAGAAAAACAATGTTATACAAATGGAAATGTCGCTTAGGGAATAACCACATACATTTTTGGGGGGAAACATAGCTTTTAAAGTTAAGTTCAGCTTTGTAGCAAATATTCTAATTCATTTAAAAGCCAAATAAATCCTCCTCGTACATATTAAATGTATGTATTAGAGTATGTGCCCTAAGTAGAGCTTTCTATGATTTACCAGACACTTTTTGATAGGTTCCATATCCCAATGCAGTATTTATGTTAGCACATACTTTGGAAAACTTACTATTGTACTTAGCACTAACAAATGCATTTTAGTTCTCTTCTCTTACTGTGTTGCTTCCTGCCCTTTTCTTCCTTAATCCGGTTTTAGCATTCCAGCTTCCATTTGCTTTTAGAAAATGCCATTTCTGTTGCTTCACATGGTTTTTAAAGCATTCTCTTCTCAGCATAACAAATGAATTTGGGTAGCAAATACTGTAGGACATTTGTGTGTGTGTGTGTGTGTGTGTGTGTGTGTGTGTGTGATTTCATCTTAGCTGATACAGAACCATTCCACTTATCATTTTACAGTCCTCCTGATTTTTCTATTTGCGAGAAAAACCTGGTAAAGAAATGGTATAAGGAATTAGTGGTTTTCTAGGGCTTTACGTCTCATTCTTGTATACTGAATAAGGAAGAATCTATGCATTTGAATTATGGTGTTGGAAAAGAATATTGAAAGTGCCATGGACTGCCAGAAAAGCAAATAACCTGTCTTGGGAAAACTGTAGCCAAAATGCTCCTTTTCAGAAGCCAGAATGGACTTAACAGCACTTAACGACAGCAACAAAGGCACAAAAAAAAAAAAAGAGGACTGGTTTTAAAAACAAATTACCCAGTATTTTCATTAACTGAATCTATTTTGTATGATCGAATGATTTCAGATCTTTTTACCTTTCATAAATCTGATGAATTTCTTCTCACATATCCATTTTCTGTGTTCTTCATCTCATACCACATTATCACTTAATAAAAAATGCAGCCAAACATTTTTAGATACAGTGATGGTTTAATCATTGTAAAATTTGTCATATAATTCATATCATGCTTGCATGATCGATTATGAATGAGCAATTCACTTATTTTCTCAGTTTTATTCATTGATAAAGGAGCCCTGGCAGTGAAGTGGATTATGAGCTGGGCTGTATGATGTAAGTTAAGCAGCTTGAATCTATCAGTCACTGTGAGGTAGAAGTATGAGGCTTTCTGCTCCCATAAAGATTTACAGCCTCAGAAAACTTGATGGCACACAGCCACCACCACTACCACCATTCATTGGTAAGTTGCTATGCAATTGATGCAGGTGTAACAATCTGTGTATATTTTGAATACCACCAAAATGAACAAATAAGTTACTATAAAGGCATATCTTTAGTTATTTCAGTGACACGTGAAATGACATGGCATACATATTTCTTCTAAAATTGAGTTTGGGAACCTAGTTTTATGCAGGCTTTGTGTACAATTCTATTAGCTGCCACCAAGTGGGTCCAGGTTGTAAATTGTTACCATCAGGGCTTCCCCATTCGTATGATTGTAATACACAATTGAATCAGGTTTTTATCCATAAAAATTAATTCTTTATTAAAATGATAATTATAGATATTAAATCAATTCATTAGATAAATTGATACACACTTTAAAACAAATCTAAAGGAATGAAAGTGCATATACATAGTATACTAGAGTATTTTTCTCCCACCAAACTTTATTATTACTCATATCTTATGGTTTCCTTGGTTTCTTCTTTAAGGAGAACCTTTCTCTTCCTATTAAAATATGTCGTGTTTTAAGAAACGTTGGGTCAGGGTTGATTTAACCCAGATACTATTGCCCTGAGGTAACCTTTAAACTGTAAACCAAAAATATCCCCCTGAAGTCTTCTTTAAACCAAATAGCAGTTTAGTTTAGTTTAACTAGCAAAAAAAATTGTCTTGAACACTGTGCTCTTTTAAATAACTATATAGTATGAAGTTGACAACAACACTGAGGGTTAGATGGGAAGGTTATGGGTTGTACGTTTATGATATGGGGAAGGAACAATTCGGAAACAATGAGAATGGTTGAACTTGCTCTACTAACAACAACAAAAATATTCTTTTTTTTTTTTTTTTTCAAAAAGAAGTTCTGGGCCATGTGTCCATATAGAACTTTCTGCAAGTTTTCTGCTTGTAAGCCTTCTCTTCGTCTTCTGCTCTTGTTAATGGTTCTGCAGCTAGTTTTCATTACACTGAAAGTCTGATTTCTTTAGGTCTCAGGTGAAGTGTTAGCCCCGGACACTTCCTATGTAGGAAAGAACTGTGCCAAATATTTAGACAAATGTCTTACTAGGTTTAGCTCCTCTTTGGCCAGCAAAAGTAATATTGTGCCCCCGCCCCCACACACACACACAAAACATACGCACACACTGGTTTCTCATAGTATAATATACATACGAAGATATGTGGCTGTATCTGCTTCTGGTCTCTGGAAAAATTTAGGTGTTCTATCTCCCTCCCGCTAGCTGCTGGCTTCGTTCACTTATTCTTACTCCTGCTTTCTTCTGGACTTTGAGACTTGCATGGATATAAAAGCTAATTTGCCTTAAATAGTAAAGATTATCTATTAACCTCTATAGCAGTTTTCAAGCAGTTTTACAGTCAGCTTTATACAAGAAGGCCATTATTCTATTTCTTCTGAGCTTTTGAAAGCATTTATTCCAACTTCCCTTTCAAATAAATGGAATGGTATGTCAGCAGTAACATAGTGGATTCAGTTCTTATGATCGTATATATTCTCATACCATGAAAATGAAAAGTTAACTATTAAACAAAAGAGAACAGAAAGTTTGGTCTTAAAAATTTCTCCAAGGGCTTTTCCTAGGTGGCTGCCGAAGATGGCGGAGGAACAGGTCCTGCTGCTCCATGGCCGAGGTCATCTCCTGGGCCGCCTGGCGGCCATTGTGGCCAAGAAAGTGCTGTTGGGCCGGAAGGTGGTGGTCGTGTGCTGTGAAGGCGTCAACATTTCTGGCAACTTCCTCTGCAAGCGAATGAACACCAACCGAAGCCCTTACCACTTCCGGGTCCCCAACCGCATCTTCTGGCCGGCAGTGTGACGTATGTTACCTCACAAGACTAAGCGTGGCCAGGCTGCCCTAGACCGCCTCAAGGTGTTTGACGGGATCCCATCCCCCTTATGACAAGAAAAAGTGGATGGTGGTTCCTGCTGCGCTCAAGGTTGTGTGACTCAAGCCCACTCGGAAGTTTGCTTACCTGGGTCGTCTAGCACACGAGCTGGGTTGAAAGTATCAGGCGGTGACGGCCACCTTGGAGGAGAAGAGGAAGGAGAAGGCCAAGACCCATTACAGGAAGAAGAAGCAGCTTATGAGGTTTCAGAAACAGGCCGAAAAGAACTTGGAGAAGAAGATCGACAAATACACAGAGGTTCTCAAGACCCATGGACTCCTGGTCCGAGCTCAGTAAAGACTGTTGTTAGGTCCTCAAAAAAAAAAAAAAAAAACACACACACATACAAAAACAAAACAAAAAAACCTCTCCAAGGTATGTACTATTCAACTCTGGTTGTTGAACTGAGCCCGAGTGCTGGCTTCGTAATTGTGACCAAGTCATTTGTCCTTCATAGTCTTCTTGTTGTGTCTAAAAAATGAGGGAGTTGACCGGTGGGTCATCACAGCTCATATTGTGACTGTCGCCCAGGGTTTTATGGTAGAATGCATTTTTTCTCTTCAAGTAGGTTTGAGTCTCGCTGTAAATAACTCAACTACCAGTTGTTGTTGTTAAGTGCCGTCGAGTCGGTTCCGACCCATAGCGACCCTGCACAGGGTTTCCGAGGCTGTAAATCTTCACGGGAGCAGAAAGCCTCATCTTTCTCCCGCGGAACAGCTGGTAGTGAGACCACAGAATCTTATGCTAACAGAAATGTAATAGGAATTTTTTCTTTCATTTTGGGGGGCATGCCGGCCTCAATGCAGTGCTTTGCATTTGGAATAAACTGATAGAAATAACACTTTCCTAACACTTTCTTATTCCTGCTTAAGGAGCTCTGGTACCATAGTGGTTATGAATCAGGCTGCGAACCACAAGGTCAGCAGTTCGAAACTACCAGCTGTTCCGCCGTATATCGATGAGGCTTTCTGCTCTCGTACAGATTTACAGCCTCGGAAACCCTGTACAGGGAGGGTCACTATGAGTCGGAACCGACTCCACGGCACATAACACCACCACCACCACTCCTATTTAGGAGTTCTACTATGGCGCCGTAGGATAGACACTGGACTCCTAACTGTAAAGTCAGTAGTTCAAACCCACCAGCCGCTCTTTGGGAACTCTAAACAAGAATGCTATGAGTAGAAGAGATTCGATGGCACACAACTACAGCAACATTATTCCTTTCATTCCCATAGATACGATTGTGATTTATGAAAGAACATTACCTTTGAGCAATAGTCAAACCCATCAGCTACTCCTTGGAAACCTGCATAGGGTCGTTATGAGTCAGAACTGACTCAAACACACTTAACAACAAGAACAACCTTACCTTTGGGTAAGAGGAGCTACCCTGAAAGTCTGCAGCTTACTGCCCTGTATTTCTAGGAGTTTGTGGTTATAAGCCATATTCAAATCCCATTGCCATGGAGTCAGTTCTGACTCAGTGACCCTATAAGAGAGAGTAGACCTGCCCTATAAAGACTTCCAGAGCTGTAATCTTTATGGAAGCATTTTTCTCCTGCTGATGGGTTTGAATCAGTGACTTTTTAGTTAGCAGCTAAGTGCTACCAGGGCCCATTGATGGCTATGTTGTTATTGTTCTTTGTTAAAAGCCGTCAAATTGGATCTGGCTCATAGCTACCCGGTATAGGGTTTTTGAGGAGCAGCTGGTAAGCTTGAACCACCAACTTTGCAGTTTGAACCGACTTTGCAGTCCAGCCCATTAACCACCGTGCCACACCAGGACAAGCAGGTAAATTCAGAGCTTAATTAGACGCTACCTCTGATATCTCCCCAAGTGGAGTAGAAGCTCCTTGAGGGGAGAAGCGATTACATATTCATTTTGAATCACCAAAAGTCCATCTGGCATATTAGACTTGCATGATGATTTTGAATTTTCTAGTTAAACTTCCTATCCAGTGTGATGGAAACCCAATAAAAGGGAGTTGAGCTAAAGTGTGCCTCTCTATAAATCTCTAGGAGTCTTGGTGTGAGTAAGCTGCGGCTCAGAAATCTTATACAGAGTTGCTATAAGTCAAAACCAACTGGCCGTCACTTAACAACAACAACGTATTCGAAGTTAAATACCAGCGTTTCCATGGGTGGTGCAAATGATTAAACATGTCTCTGTGATCAGTGTGGCTGGTTGCAGACAAGTTCTCTGAGTAATATACTGGTCTTAGTTTCATTATGGTAACTTAAAAAAAAAAAGGTCCTTGAAAACTGGAAAGCAAGTAAACTGCTGGCCTTTATTTCTGACTGTTCGTCTCAGTTAATCTTTAGTGTAAAAACATTGCAAAACTGTATTATTATTCATTGTAAAGTCATGGGATGGGAAATGCCAGATTCTTATTTCCGCAGTGAACAAAATGTATTTAGGTGATTTATTTCAGAAGCACTGAAGTAAGTACCCACTGCTGGTGAGTCAATTCTGACAGACATTACCAGGCATTAGTCTCAGTAGTTTATAAATATTACGTCATTTCAATCTACAAAGTAACCTTATATGACCTAGGTCCTATTATTGACATCGTTTTCTAGATGAGGAACGTAAAGTACAAATCATTTAGGTTATCTGTCCAAGGTCTTTCAACTACTAGGTGAGAGCTGGATTTATGAACTAGGTGTTCTAGCTCCAGAGTCTCCTTCTATAGCACTACGCTTTGGATATCTTTCCTGAATATCAAAAACTCAGGAACATTGACTGTTTTCCTTCCCTTTGTTCATAAATTAGTACCCTGTATTGTAGTGTTGTACAGTTGTGAAAATGTTCCAAGTTTTTAATGGCTAAGCACTGGAAGAATGTGAACCACAAGGTTCGAGACCACCAGCCGGTACGCATCTGTCAGTGCCAGTTTTCCAGTACCATGTGTTCACTTCGTGCTCTGCCTTGGTAATTCTCACAACAGTTCAAACTTCTTCATAATGCTATTGCACACCTAACAGACTACAGTATAGTATAACAAGTTTTATATGCATCGTTGTGAAGTGTTTTCGAGTCGGTTCTGACTCATAGCGACGACCCTGTATAGGTTTCCCAGGCTGAAAATCCTTACGGGAGCTGAGAGCCTCATCTTTCTCCCACCGAGAGCCTAGTGGTTCAAACTGCTGATCTTGTGGGTAGCAGCTCACCATGTAACCTACTATGCCATCAAGACTCCCCCCTTTTCAAATATGCACTGGGGAACCAAAATAATTGTTTATTGGCTTTATTGCAATATTCACTTTATTGCCATGCCCTGGAATCCAACCCACAACCTAAATCTAGTCTGTACGTTTATTTTGACTTCATAAAACTTCTGCCCATTTAATGAATGCATGTTGCTAGTACATAGGCAAGCTTTCCTTGAGTCTCTAAGGATGCTGTTACATCAGCTTTGTATTTTGTCCCTAGGGACAGCTCTTTACCCTTCCTTCCCATCTACGTCCTTTGTACTCTCCCACACGGAATTTATTTCAATGTTCACTTTGATTCAAATCAAGCCTAAAACACTAAACTTGCCCACTTTTTTGTCTTCATTTTTAAAAAGCTCCTAACAATGTACCGACCATGTCTAATGCCAGTTCTATGCTAATCACTGGGATCCCAGATTTATTGAGGGCTTGCCTCATGCCAGGTGTTTTCATATCTGTTGTATGATTTCACTCTGCCCGGAAACTGGGATACTAAGGTTAGGTACCTTGACCAAGGTTCACATCCGGGTCTCATTTTCTGTACTACACAACACCTAACATTTTGTAACCTTTTCTGAGCCTTCGTTTCCTCACTTGTAAAAGAATAATAATAAAAAAGAATTGGGCAACAGAGTCTACTCAGTGAAGGGGTTCTCAAAAAGAGAAGTACAACTCTGACCGAATGGTATTACAGAGGACAGGTCTGTTTGATAAAAGTACATTGAGAAAATGGTGATTCCTTCTATTTGGTGGACTTGAAAAATCCTACAAGAACAAGTAGGATTTCTCCAAATTAAGAAAGAGGGAGGATAGATCATAATTCAATGAGATCTTAAAACATAGTTTTAAGAACAAATTCCTGTGGTACTCTTTTTGCTGTAAACAGATTTATTAAGTATGTGGCATCACAGTTATAGTTTGTTAGTTTATTAATGCTCAGGAAAATCGGAACCCTTCCAGTTTTGATCAGAGTTGGACCCCAGTGCCTAGCACAGAATACTCAGTATGTATTGGGGGACTGAATGAAAGAGAAAAAAATCAGTTGCTGTAAATATGCAAACTCTTTGCTGACAAATGAAGGCTTTTAAAATGAACTGTGATGCACACCTTTATTCTTTAGATACTATTCAATTCAGCAGGCATTTCGTGAAAAGCTAGGCACTGTACTGCGAAAGGGAATAATAAATGTGCCTACAGTTCCAGCAGTGTTTAATGCAGATATGTGTTCTTGACTGCAGTCATGGGATCTAGGGCTGTTTTAATAGAACAGTGGGGATGGAAGCCATATTGTAGTGCGTACAGGAGTGATTAAGGTGAGGAAGAAGAAGCATCAGGTGGAGAATATTCCAGAAACAAAGTCTTTTGAAAATAAAATGTAAACATGAGGGGCTGTGATGTATCCATCTTCACAACATCTAGTTCTGTAGCCCAAAGTTAGTCCTCGACAATGTTTGTTCAGTGAATAAATTTACGAAGAGAAATTGCAGACAATTACTATCAATACTGGGAGCCCTGGTAGTGCAGTGATTAAGTACTCGTCGCCAGTTTAAATCTACCGGACGCTCCATGAAAGAAAGACGTGGTAATCTGCTTCTGTCAAGATTGCTGTTGGCCCTGTGAAGTGCCATCCAGTCGGTTCTAACTCATGGCAACCCTATATAAGGTTTCTGAGGAGCAGCCGCTGATCTTGCAATTAACCGCCCAGTGCATATCCTATAGTGCCCCACCAGAACGCTAGAAACCATATGAGGCAGTTCTTTGTTCTATAGGTTTGCTATGAGTTGGAATCAACTTAATGGCAACAGGTTTGGTTTGGTGTTTGGATTTTTGGCTTGCTATAAATATAAGGGAGTCCTAGTATGGCATTGTGGGATAAAGTGCTGGACTGCAAGGTCAGTTTGAACCACAAGGTCGGCAGTTCAAACTTACCCTATAGAGAGTCACTATGAGTTGGAACTGACACAATGGCACTTACCAACAACAACAACCAATATAGGAGTTCCCGACAGGCACAAATGGTTAAGCTCTCTACTACTAACCTGTTGTTGTTGTTAAGTGCTGTTGAGTCGGTTTCAATTTATAGCAATCCTGCATAGGGTTTCCAAGGAGTGGCTGGTGGGTTTGAACCACCAGCGTTGTGGTTAGCAGTCCAGTGCTGATCCTACAGCGCTGCACAAGGACTGCTAGTCTAAAGGTTGGCAATTAGAACCCAGGTCTGTCAATCTGCTTCCCAAAGGTCACAGGCAAGAAAACCCTATGGAATATTGTTCTATTCTGCACACGTGAGGTGGCCATGAACCCAGATCAACTTGATAGCTACCAACAGCTATCACTATGCATTCCATAAGTGGGTATAAGCCAGATACCCTAAATCATTCAGAGGCTTTCATTCACCTGCCTGAAAGTAACGTATTACACCAGATCTTTCAGCATTCCTTTCAACTAGAGAATTTTCAAAGCCCTTAGTCTTTGCTGAGTTTAGTTTGACTTTTGACAAACCTGTGTTTTGTTGTGTCAGTGATTACTAATGTGAAAGCTATTTTGCTGCTTGAGGCATGAATGTTTTGAAGGGAACAAATGTTTCGAAGTACATGTGATAAATAGTACCTTCCATATTTGGACCCTGGGGATTTTAGGCTCATCTTATGTTGGTGCAGAATTAAAGAAGTAAGGATTATTCTGAGAAACTTTATGATCTTTGTAGGACTATACTGTTATTTAAAATAGAATCAAGGTGCTTTGCAAGATGCAAAAAAATAGGGAAAACCGCAATATATACATATGTGTGTGTGTGTGTGTATATATATATATGTGTGTGTGTGTGTGTGTGTGTGTATGTGTGTGTGTGTGTGTGTGTGTGTGTGTGTGTGTGTGTGTGTGAGGAGTCCTGGTGTGGCACTGTAGGATAAGCAC
>NW_006408569.1:3142977-3157456 GCF_000296735.1 Chrysochloris asiatica
GAGAATATTGAAAGTATCATGGTCTGCGTAAAGAACCAACAGATCTGTGTTGGAAGAAGTGCAGTCAGAGTGTTCCTTGGAGGCCAGGATGGCCAAACTTCGTCTCTCATACTTCGGACATATTGTCAGAAGGGACCAGCCACTGGATAAAGACATCCTGTTTGGTAAGGTGGAGGATCAGAGAAAAAGAGAATGACCCCCAGTGAGATGGATTGGCAAAGTGGCAGTGTTAATGGGCTCAAGTGTGGCAACAATTGTAACGTTGGTCCAGGACTGGGCAGTGTTTCTTTCTGTTGTGTGTAGGGTCACTATGAGTCAGTACGGACTTGATGGCACCTAACAACAACCATAACAACTGTTACTTAAAATAGAATCAAGGTGTTTTGCAATATGCAAAAAAAAAGTTTGCAAAAATGCAATATATATAAATGAAGTAAGGATTATTCTGAGTACCTTACAATCTTTGTGGGATTATACTATTATTTAAAAAGAATCAAGGTGTTTTGCAATATGCAAAAAAATTAATTATTTAAATTTCTCAGACTGGTGGTACTCGGTGTAACCTTAGTTTCTTCATCTCCTCTCTGATGTCTACTCACATGATTTTAAATTGATGAACACAGCATGGTAACTAGAGAATAGCGTCTAATCGGTTTTTAATGGGTATTTCATTTATCTCAGTGTAATGTAAATGTTCCCTTTAACTTACTGTTTAAGCCATCACATCATTTTCTCTTTTTCTGGGCAAGGCCACATAAGTTGAGTTGATGTTTTTGGTTGATTCTCAATATATAGTCAGTCATCTTCTGTCTATGTTAGTGCTTACACTGGTGCACAGACTCCCTTGCTAGTTTGATTTCGACATTCCCCTTGACTTTTATTTTACTAATCTTTCCTTGCAGACTCCTAGGCAGATCTAGTCCTGAAACCCTCATGTGTGGAAATTAAAAGATTTATTTTATTTATATATTTTGATTTCTCCTCATGATCGACATACTCAAGAGTTTGACAGCGTAAGCTTCCATGATAACCACAGAGAGAACTTGAGTTTCTGAAGGTACTAGATAGCATATTGTAGTATTATGACTTCATAGGTTTTATATAATTTATAAATCTTGGTTCAAAGTTTTCAGTTGGATTGGAAGAACCATATTTTGTAGAGAGTTTTTATTACTGGGGGAGGGATTTCCTGTGCCCAAATGCTTTTATGCTTCCTTTCTGCCAGCTGCATGCCAGATTTTTGGGCCACATGTTCTCTTGAATTGGGTGATTCTAAACCGAATGTATCAAGCATTTTCTAACTTAATTGCCAGACATGCATGAGACGATATACCTAAAAAACATTACAGGTTATTAAAGATCCTCTAGCTTCCATGGTTAGGCAGTAGTACGTTTTGATGTTGTTACTTAAGGAAACAAGGAAGAAACTTGTGATTGTGGACCCTTTTAAATTGGTATTCATGACTCTTTCATTATGATCTCAAGAAGTTAAAATATTGAAAACAATCAATGTGACTATTTGGTAATAAGTCTAGAATTGAGATTTGTAAATTTCTTTTTAAATTCAACTTTAACATTTCTTCTTAATAGTCTCTACTTCATAGGGTACTTTCGATGATTTCATGAGATAATGTCTGGCACATAGTATGAGTTCCATAAATGTCAACCATTATTAACACCTTGGAATGCCAATTATTTAATACCTAAGATACTGACTTTAGAATACAACATAAAATATGTTCAGCAAAGCAAATTAATCCTCCTCACTGTGTTTTAGTGGTTATTTTATGAATCGTAAACTCACTCTTGGAAGTCTTACTGAATAATTCACAGTTGATTAAAATGGATAGAGAAAATATCTTATATGGCTCATATTTATACTGACCTGAGGTTAGTAGGGGGAAATAGGCTCTCATGTGGAGAAACAGGATAAGAGAAGAAGCCAAACCCAAAAATCTGTTTAACAGGAGGAAGATGCCAGATCCTTTACATTTTGACTGGCAGTAGATTATCACAGAGACTATAGTGGTTACGAATCGGGCTGCGAACCTTAAAGTCAGCGGTTCGAAACTACCAGCTGCTCCGCGGGAGAAAGATGAGGCTTTCTACTCCCGTAAGGATTTACACCCTCGGAAACCCTGTACAGGGTCGCTATGGGTCGGAACCGACTCAACGACACTTAACAACAACAACAATAGCTATAAACATGGAAACCAGTCTGATTGTAACAGGTTTGGGAAAGTAGAGAGGATCAGGGAAACATGGTAGAAAAACAGAGCCCAAATTTAGACAACCTATTATGGAATCCTGGTGTGCCGTTGTAGGATAAGCACTGGGATGCTGACCGCAAGTTCGGCGGTTCAAACCCACCAGCTACTCCTAGAAAACCCAATACAGGGTCGCTATGAGTTGTAACCAACTCAATGGCTCAATGGCAATAAACAACAACAATAGTAGAGAGACCATTGGAATAAACTTTGTGTTCAAAGAGGGTGACATTCTCTTAAACTGAAAGTATTAATTTGAAATTAAGGGAAGACAGACTCACAGGGGCCAATAAATCCTTAAAGTATCAGCAGCAAAAGACTGCTTTTCCCCAGGGATTCAGAACTCCAGAGGGCGCCCCTCTGGTTTTCATTAGTGTGTGAAATGTCTCTATGTTGTTGTTGTTGTTAAGTGCCATCGAGTTGGTTCCAACCCAGAGCGACCTTGTATAGGGTTTCCGAGGAGCAGCTGGTGAGCTTGAACCGCTGACCTTGCAGTTCAAATGGCTTTGCAGTCTGGCGCATTAACCCACAGCGCCACACCGGGACTCCAAAGCTAGGAATTAAATTCCAACAAGGATACGAGTTCTCAATGAGAGAAATTAAATGACCCAGGTCAATTGAGTTAAACTTTTGGGAATCTACCTACCCACTTTGGTCACAGATTGCCAAAATATAAGCTATGGTGGAATTGGATCCTGAGCTTTTCATGTGTACGCTAACAATTTCCGGTATTTTAGTCAAGTAGATAGATCTTTCTGGGCCTCCGTTCAAGATCCAAGTAATCAATAGATAACTCTGTCCCTTAGTGTTTTATGAACTGTTGTCAGCTCATTTAGAGTTATCTGGAGTATTTTGATATATGATGTGTACTTGATTTTTCTACCCCCACCCCCTCTTTAAAGAGACTGATGTGATGCTGTGTGATAAGCAATAGACTTCTAACCACAAGATTGGCTGTTCAAATCCACCAGCAGTTCCTTGGAAGCCCTACTGCAACGGATTTGACGGCACTTATCAACAACAACCCTCTTAAAAACGGAAGTTTTTAAAGGATTTAAAGTTCACACCTTGAACAAAATAGGCATATAAATTACTTCCCCATTTGTTGAAGCAAATGGGAATCAAAATTGATCAATTTTGTAGGATTCTTCATGATGGTAAGTCTGACATTTTAGAGGTAAGGTATTCCTTGTTATTCCTGATGTGTAATTAAGGCACGTTTATGGATCTCCTCTACTTTGGGGCTTTTATAATAGTCCCATTGTGAGTTGTTGAGATTGATATTGGGAAAGAGAAGAGAGCTGTTCTATTTGGGCTCAGAAGGTGATTTTACCATGACTGTATTGTGGTTACAGGCCCTATTATATAGTGTTTGCCAATTAAAAGATGTTTAAAAGCCTATTATATATTTCCTCTTAACTATAAAGAAAGGCCTGGAATTTCCAATTCAGCATAAGGCATGCTGGATTAACAAGAGAAAAATGGAAGTCTACATCTAAAGGCATTTAAGGAAGGATCATCTCAGACCACCTGTGTGAAAATTGGGAAATGAAGAATTTAAGACTCTGTTCTGTCTGTGCTGCCAACTCTTCACTCCTAACTCTTTACTAAAGCAGTCAGCTTTCCAATTAACTGCAGGCAATTGGTTTACAGATATATGTTTCAGTCATATGGATGATAAGAATGTGAAATAATGTCTCTAGAAGCAATAACTTCAGACAAAAGGGTAGAGCTCTTATCGTCACTTTTCCAGAAAACTCCCTTCAGTCTACTAGAAGGTTTGGCATTGATTTATTAAACTACGTGGTCCTTGAAATCAAGGCATATTTGGAACTCCACCAACATTTTCATCCACGCAGCTTTTTTCTGTCCTTTCACTCATTTTCTAAGTGCTCCTAATAATTAAGATTGATAATCTGAATTAATTGGCCAATGATGAATTCAGGTACGGAGCTATTACTGAGTGCCTACTAGGTACAGTGACAAATCCTTTTATATCATTAAATCACTGAGATGCCACCTCAGTTTACCTGACAAGTCAGTCATCTTTGTTTGACTTGCACATTTGATTGTAAAGTTACCTGTGCTGTTTATAAGTATTTAAAGGATAAGTAAACATTGTCATAATTTTACGTGATTTTTCAATGTGTGCGTGTGTTGACATGTTTTGTGTATGTGTCTCAAGAAGGGGAAATGAGCAGTGAATATTTAACCCAATCTCATCAGTAAGTAAATTAGCCCCTGAAATTCCATTGGATTCAATTTAAGAAACACTCTGGAAGAAGCATGAACACATTCAAACCAAATGGGGTGCCAGTTAAAGTCCTGTAGCAAGAAATTTGAAGGATGTGGTGCTGTAGGAAAAACACTGTACTGCTAACTGCAAGGTTGCTGGTTTGAATCCACCAGCCGCTCCTCGAAGACAGCACTTAATAGCAACAACAAGAACATTATAGCACTGGTAAATGTTGTAGGATAGACACTGGACTGCTAACTGCAACATCACAGTTCAAGCCCACCAGCTGCTCCATGGTAGAAAGATGAGGCTTTCTGCTCCCATAAAGATTTACAGCCTGGGAAACCCTATGCATGGCCACTATGAGTTGGAATGAACTCTCAGGCAGTGAATTTGTTTTTTAGAGCATGTTGCCAAAAGGAATTCTGATGGCACAGTGGTTAAGTGCTTGGTTGGTAACTGAAATGTTGGTGGTTTGAATCCTGCAGCCTCTCTACAGGAGAAAGATGTGTCAGTCTGTTTCTATAAAGATTACAGTCTTGGAAACCCTGTGGGGCAGTTCGGCTCAGTCTTGTAAGGTTGATCGAGGGCACATACAACAGCAGTGTTATAGACAAAATGGTTACCGTCTAAACTGACCTCTTGAACAGGAATTTCTTCTCTAGAAAAATCTAGCTGAAAAACATTATATTTGAAACTTCAAGTACGTTTTTAAAAGACATTTCCATTATAGACATCAAGACTGGAAAGAATTGGAGTCAGCTCAGAAACTGTTATTTTTGTTAGGTGCCTTTGAGTCATAGCAATCCTATGCTGTGTTGGAAGAAGTGCAGCCAGAGTGCTCCTTAGAGGCCAAATTTCATCTCTCATTCTTTGGACATATTGTCAGGAGGGAATAGTCGCTGGAGAAGGATATCATGCTTGGTAAGATGAAGGGTCAGAGAAAAAGAGGAAGACCCCCAAGGATATGGATTGGCCAGGTGGCAGCATCGATGAACTCAAGTATTGCCACAGTAGTGAGGTTGGCCCAGGATTGGTCATTGTTTCATTCTGCTGTGCATAGGGTTGCTATGAGTCGGTGCCAACTTGATGGCACCTAACAACAACAACAACAGCAATCCTATGCACAGCAGAGTGAAACATTGTCCCATCCTGCACTGTCTTCACAAATTGTTGTTACGCTTGAGCCCACTGCTGCAGGCACTGTGCCATGCCAGTCCATCTGTTGGGGTTCTTCCTCTCCTTCCCTGATCCTCCTGATAACATGCCCAAAGTATGAGAGACAAAGCCTTGCCTACCTGGCTTCTAAGGAGCACTCTGGCTATACTTCTTCCAACACAGTTTTCTTCTGGCAGTCCATGGGACTTTTAATATTCTTCTGCAACACTATAACTCAAATGCAATTCTTCTACAGTCTTATTTATTCATTGTGCAACTTTTACATGCAAATGAGGCTACTGAAAAATACCCCGGCTTGGGGAAGGTGCACCTCATTCTTCAAACTGACATCTTTGTTCTTGAACACTTGAAAGAGGTCTTATCCAGCAAAAAGTACTATGTTGTTAAGTGCCGTCGAGTCAGGTCAGACTCATTTCTACCCTGTATAGGGTTTCCAAGGAGTGACTGATGAGTTTGAACTGCCAATCTTGTGGTTCAACCAAACCAACCAGTGCTTTATCCCAGGGCGCCACACCGGGACTCCTAAAGCAATTGATGTTGTTGTTAAGTGCTGTCGAGTCAGCTCCAACCCAAAGCGACCCTGTATAGGGTTTCTGGAGGAGTGATTGATGAGCTTGAACCACCAACCTTGTGGTTCAAATCGACCTTGCAGTCCAGCGCATCAGCCCACAGTGGCACACCGAAAGCAGTACGTCCTTTGATTTCTTAACTGCTGCTTCCATGACTGTTGATAGTGGATCCAAGCAAAAGGAAATCTTTGACAACTTCAATCTTTTCTTCATTTACATGATGTTATTTATTGGTCCAGTGGTGAGGATTTTCATTTTCTTTACATTGAGGTGCAACCCATACTGAAAGCTGTAGTCTTTCATCTTCATCAGGAATTAAAATACTTCTTCAAGTAAGCAAGGTTGTATTTTCTGCATATTGTTGTTGTTGTTGTTTTGTGCTGTGGAATCAGTTCTGACTCATAGCGACCCTGTACAGGGTTTCCAAAGCTGTAAATCTTTACAGAGCAGAAAGCCTCATCTTTCTCCTGCGGAACAGCTGGTAGTTTCAAACTGCTGACCTCGAGGTTTGCAGCCTGATTCGTAACCAGTGCTGCTACTAGAGCTCCTTTTTGCAGGATGTTAATGAGTCTTCCTCCAACATGATGCCATGTACTTCTTCGTATCATCCAACTTCTCGGATTCTTTGCTCAGCATAGATATTGAAAAGTATGATGAAAGAATACAACTCTGGTGCACACCTGGTTTAAAAGCATTCGGTATCCCCTCGTTCTGTTCAAAAGACCGACTCTTCATCTGTGTACAGATTCCTCATTAGCACAATTACGTGTTTTGGAGTGTCCATTCTTTGCAATGTTATCCATAGCTGTCATGATTCATAGAGTTGCAAGCCTTTGCCTAGTTAATAAAGCACAAGTGTAGCACGATAGGATAAGCACTGGAACTCAGAGTCGATCGGAATTGCATCGTTGGCAATTGAAGTTCACCAGCTACTTTTCAGAAACCCTATACAGGATCTCTTGTTGTTGTTAGGGGCCATCGAGTCGGTACCGACCCATGGTGACTTTATGCACAGCAGAACGAAACACTGCCTGACCCTGGGCCAACCTCACTATTGTTGCCACACTTGAGTCCATCAAAGCTGCCACTTGGCCAGTCCATCTCGTTGGGGGTCCTCCTCATTTTCTCTGACCTTCCACCTTACCAAACATGATATCCTTCTCCAGCGACTGGTTCCTCCTGACAATATGTCCAAAGTACGAGAGACGAAATTTGGTTGCACTTCTTCCAAAATGGATCTGTTGGTTCTTTTGGCAGCCCATGGCACTTTCAGCAAGCAAGGTTGTATCATCTGCATATTGCAGGTTGTTTATGAGTCTTCCTCCAATCCCGATGCCACGTTTTTCTTCATATAGCCCAACTTCTTGGATTCTTTGTTCAGCATACATGTTGAATATGTGTGGTGAAAGAATACAACCTTGTCGTACACCTTTTAAATTTTTAAACCATTCTGTGTTCCCTTGTTCTGTTCGAACAACTGTTCTTGGTCCATACACAGATTCCTCATGAGCACAATTAAGTGTTCCGGATATTCATACTTCGCAATGTTGTCCATACCTTGTCATGATCCACACAATTGAAAGCCTTTGCGTAGTCAATAAAACACAGGTAAACATCTTTCTGATATTCTCTGCTTTCAGCCAAGATCCATCGGACATCAGCAATGATATCAGTCATTCCACAGCCTCTTCTGAATCCGGCTTGACCCTCTGGAAGTTCTCTGTCAATGTATGATTGTAGCCATTTCTGTATCACCTTTAGCAAAACTTTACTCGCATAGGATATCAAAGAGATTGTCCGATGATTTCTGCATTCCGTTGGGTCACCTCTTTTTGGAATGGGCACAAATATGGATCTCTTCCAATCAGTCGGCCAGATAGTTGTCTTCCAAATTTCTTGGCAGAGATGAGTGCCTCCTGTGCCGCCTTACTTTCTTAAAAGATTTCAATTTTTATTCCATCAATTCCTGGTGCCTTGTTCTTTGCCAATTCCTTCAATGCACCTTGGAATTCCTCCTTCAGTACCATTGGCTCTGGATCATATGCTACCTCTTGAAATGGCTGAACATTAACCATTACCTTTTGGTACAGTGACTCTGTGTATTCCTTCCATCTTCTCTTGATGCTTCCTGCATCATTCTATAATTTTCCCAGAGAATCTTTCAATAACGAAAGTCGAGGCTTGAATTTTTTTCTTCAGTTTCCTCAGCTTGAGAAATGCTGAGTGTGTTATTCCTTTTTGGTTTTCTGATTCCAGATCTTTGCACATTTTGTTGTAATATTTGGCTTTATCTTCTCAAACTGATCTTTGAATTTTTTTTGTTCAGCCCTTGGACTGCCTCATTTCTTCCATTTGCTTTAGCATCTCTACGCTGGCGAGCAAGTTTCATTGTATCTTCTGACATCCATTTTGACCTTTTCCTTCTTTCTTTTAGGATCGCTATAAATCGGAAAATAGCACTTAGCAACAACAACGAACAGTTTTTTTGGTTTTCTTGGCTTTTAACCAAAAACATTTGACATCAGCAATGATGATATCGCTCATTCCATGTCCCTTTCTTAATCCGGCTTTAACCTCTGGCAGGAAGTTCCCTGTCCATGCACTACTGCAGCTGTTTTTTAATTATCTTTGGTAAAATTTTAGTTATATGTGGTATTATTGATATTGTTTGATGATTTCCATATTACATCAGGCCACCTCTCTTTGGAATGGGCACAAATATGGACCTCTTCCAGTCAGTTGGCCAGATAGCTGTCTTCCAAATTTCTTAGCATACATGAGTGAGTGACTCCAGTGCTGCATCAGATTGTTGAAAGATTTCAATTTGTATTTCAGCAATTCCTGGTGCCTTTATTTTCACCAATGCCTTCAGTGCATCTTGGACTGAACTTCTTCCTTCACTCACCATGTGCTACGTCTTGAAACGGTTGCACACCAACCATTCCTTTTTGTTACAGTGAACCTGTGTTTTCATATTCTATTGATGCTTTCTGCATCAATCTATATTTTGCCCATAGAATCCTTCAGTATTGTAAGTCGAGACCTCCTTTTTTTCTTCAGTTATTTCTGTTTGAGAAATGCTGAGCATGTTCTTCCCTTTTGGTTTTCAAACTCAAGGTCTTTGAACATTTCATTGTAATACTTGACTTTGCCCTTAGCATGTCTTCACTGGAGAATCAGTTTCATAGTCTCTTCTGACATCCATTTTGGCCTTTTCTTTTTTCCTGTCTTCTTAATGACCTTTTGCTTTCTTCTGGATGATATTCTTGATGTCATCCCATAACTTCTGTTCTTTGGTCATTAGTGTCTAATGCATCAAATCTGTTCTTGAGATGGTCTCTAAATTCAGGTGGGATATGTTCAAGGTTGTATTTTGACTCTCCTGAAGTTGTTTTAATAAGTTGTTTTAATAGGAATGCAGTTATGTATCCTCAATGACTGGAGTCAGTAAATAGATTTGTTATTGTTGTTAAGTGTCATCGAGTTGGTTCCGACCCATAGTGACCCTGTATAGGGTTTCGGAGGAGTGATGGTGAGCTTGAACCACCGACCTTGCAATTCAAACGGCTTTGCAGTCTGGCGCATGAATCCACAGCACCACACCAGGGTTTCAGTAAATAGATAGCAGACTACAAATAAGAAGCTGCCTTTGTTAGCTTGTTTCCCTAATCCCTTTTATTGTTGGCCTGACATGTATCACTTCCTATTCTGGCTTTATAGACACTGTGAACTGGAGAGAAATTGTCTGATTGAAATACTTCATGTTTTATTCTGCTAGAGTATATTGGACACACAGATTTTGCTATGACTATGTATTGTGTGCTCCTTAAAGCAAACAATCTTCTAAGGGCAAGTCATTAGCAACACACTACTTTTCTGGCCTTTATGTTTCTAGTTGGCCTAAGATCTTTGAGAGAGGTTCCTACTTTTATAACAAATAGACATTTCTTTGGGTCACTTTCAAAGTGCTTTAGAAACCACCCAGACGTGATTTCTGTTTGTTCCCAGCATGAACCTAGCCAGCGCACACCTCCTTATACACGCCCTTCTGAACTCCTTGTCTTTATTCTTAAGATTCCTCTTTTCAGGAACGTTCTCTGACTCTCCTCCCTCACCTAAGTGCTTCGTGTTTTGTACAGCCTAGCTGTACTTCCTTCTTGAAAACTCCTTTGACTATGTGGTGGTGTGCCGTGGAGTCGGTTCTGACTCATAACGACCCTGTATAGTGTTTCCAAGGCTGTAAATATTTACAGGAGCACAAAACCTCTGTCTTTCTCCTGAGGAATTGCTGGTAGTTTTGAACTGTGGCCGTGAGGCTAGCAGTCCGACTTGTTACCACTATACTACCAGACTACTCTAGGCCTTAGTAATGCTCTCTCCTCAGAACTCTCCGAGTATTTGTTGTTACTGATACTGAATTTTGGCCTTGATTATTTTTGGCCTTGATTATCTTACATTGTGTCCTTTTACTTTCAGATATGTTGTTCTTATTTCCCAACTAGATGAAAGTTTCCTGAGGGCACAGGCAGTGTGCTAAGTTTCTTTGGATTTCCCAGAAGCACCTGGCAGAGCCCTGTACACATGCATGGTATACAATAAATATTTACTGGTTAATTGATATTTTTTCCACATGTATATTGAAAGGGTCTCATTTATCTGTGTTGTAGGTAATGGTAATATGTGTTGAATGTATGGAGTGAGTCATCAATACGTTTTGTGTTTATTTCCTGAACACCCGCTCATACACAACACTGCCTGATACTACTGATTAGAATGAATGAATCACGGCACAAGGATTTTGTTTTGTTCACTTTTCTTTCGCCAGCATCTAGAACAATGCATGAGCCATGTTTGTTGTTGTTGTTAAGTACCATCGAGTTTGTTCCAAGCCATAGTGACCCAGTATAGATTTTCCGAAGCTTTAAATCTTTACGGGAACAGAAAGCCTCATGTTTCTCCCTAGGAGTGGTTGGTGGGTGCGAACTGCCAACCTTGTGGTTCATAATCCAGTGCTTATCTTATAGGGCTACCATGTTCCCATGAACCATATTAGATGCTTAATAAATATTCGTTGAGTAAATCATTAGCAAAATCAACTTGCATGTATTAAATGCACTCAGTCTTTTGACTCATTTGTATTTTATGAAATTCAAAGGCTTGAGCCTTGTAGGGTTTGAATTGCTGAAAATGTTAAGTTCTTGTTGCCTTCTAGTTTGAAGCCACTTTTTGGTGAATGAAGATCTTGTTATGACACTGGGACTTCTGCCCCCATGCAAATAAGCAAACATTGAACTAGTTGTTTAGCAACAATCATATTAAGGTCTTGGTGGTGGTTGGAGTCGATCCCAACTCATAGCAACCCTGTATAGGTTTTCCCAGGCTGTATATCTTTACTAGAGTAGAAAGCCTCATCATTCTCCCACCCAGCAGCCGGTGCATTCGAACTGCTAACATTGCAGTTAGCAGCCCAACATGTAACCCACTGTCTTTGACTGTATCCCAGATATAATTCCCCCCCCCACCATTGGGTTAAGTTTTAAATTTGAAATGGCATTTATTAAGAAGTAGTCGTGGTGTGGTGCTATAGGATCTGTACTGGACCGCAAACCACACGGTCGGCCCTGTACAGGGTCGCTATGAGTCAAAACCAATTCGATGGCACTGAGCAACAACGACAAGAGTTCTAATTCATTACATTATTCAAAAAGATGAACTCCTTTAACAAATAAAACCTGTCATGTGAAGCAATGTGCATTATTTATTTTATTCCTTATGGTCATCTGTATAAACTGAGGTGGGCTGTTTAATTGCATTATGAAATACAATAGCTTGATTTAGACCTGAGTTGAAAAAAGGTTTAGTAAATTCATTATCCTAGGAACATTGTGATAAATGCATGAATCCTTTTTTTTTAATGTAATAAGAAAGCTCTGTACATAGGCAAAATATTTTTATAGCTACTTATATTTCAGACAGAAAACTGGGTTTCCATAGTAAACCTATGAAATCCTGGCTTCCAGTTACTCCACTTTCTCATATGCCTTAAGTAATGTGTGTTGGTGGACCACTAACCAAAACACATGAGGGATATAGAACATGAAGCAAATTTGAAGACTTGAAAGCTTTTAAATCTTGTCAGCCGGCCAATTCAAGCTGCGTGTGGCAGGTGTGTCATGTGCTTGTAGAGCCAAAATAAATGGCCACAAGAAATTCAGAGGTAATACAGATGTACGGAAAGCTTCAACTGGGAAGAAACAAAACTTTGTTTTCATTGTTTGTTCAGGAGGTTGATAAATGTATTTAAAGGAATGCTTTTTCAGATACAACTTTAGGTGCCAAATTGTATCTTTGGAATCTTCTGGACCAAGCATTGGCAGTGCTTCTATGCTTCGCGCTGGCTTGTACAGGAAAAGTAAGAGAAAGGAGGAAGACGCAAGGAAAATGCAGGAAAAGTAGGGCGGGAGTAGCTGCTGGCAGTGGCCTTGAAAATAGCTCTAGAAAAAGTTACAATTTTACCTTTAAGATAACTTCCATGAAAACAGTGAAAATCCTACTTAAAAAAAAAAAAAGATCTCATTTTTTAAAGATAATTCATTTAATAATCTAGTGTGTATATGATTTAAAAAAAAAAATTGTATTTTCCTTACTTTAAAGCTAACTTAGGATTCTTACATCTAAGTATCAATTAAAAGTTTTTTTAAAAATTCCAGGAAGAATTAGACAATGTTTCTGTGGTTCAGTGTGAAAACCCCCCTTTCCACCACCATTAGTTTCATCATGCACATTGTTAGACAAAATACATTTCAGTGATTAACAAAATACATTTCATGCACATTGTTAGACAAAATACATTTCAGTGATTAACCTACTAGTCGAAATACAGACAGAAATCATTTGGTATTCCATAGTTTTACTCTAAATTCTGGATAACATTTTGCTGCTGACAAATGAAGACTAATACTCAATCCTTCTATGCTTTAGTATAGTATACCTGGCTGACTGGAAGAGAGCCATGTTTGTGTCCATTCCAAAGAAAAAGTGATCCAACAGAATGTGGAAATGATTGAACAGTATCATCAGTATCACACAGAAGTACAATTTTGTTGAAGATAATTAAAATTGGTACAGCAATACATCAACAGGGAGCTGCCAGAAATTCAAGGTAGATTCAGAAAACTGTTGGAAATGAAAGATATTACTGCCGATATCAGATGTATTTTGTTGTTATTACGTGCCGTCAAGTTGGTTCTGACTCATAGTTTGAACCCCTGACCTTGAGGTTAGCAGCCCAGTGCTTATCCTACAGTTCCATACCAGCATGGTGAGCAAATAATCCATATGAAAGAGGAGGTGGCATCAGGATTGGAGGCAGACTAGTTAACAACCTGACAATATTCAGATGACATACTTTGCTTGTTGGAAGCGAAGAGGACTTGAAGTACTTACTGATGAAGACCAAAGACTACAACGTTCCGTATGAATTGCACCTCAACACAAAATCCAAAAATCCTAACAACTAGACCAATATGCAACATCATGATAAATGGAGGAAAGGTGGAAGTTTTTATCTTCTTGCCTTACTCTTTGTAAACTCTAACTACAGGCTTTTACCTGGGAGGTCTGAGGAAGAGAAGGTGAGGAAAGATACTGATAGGATCATATGGTTCAGTTGTGCATAATTGTGAACAGGGTTCATTATGATTACAAAACCTTGGAACTCTTAACATGCATAAAATGAGTCATCTAAGATTCAGGAACAGGAACCTCACTACCATCAAGGAAGAAGAGCCAGGAGTGGAGTGCATCATTTGGACTCCAACATCCCTGCGCATTGAACCCAGGGACAGAAAGCTGTGATCCAGAGGAGTGGCAGAGGAACAGCTGCAGCAGAACCAATAGCCAGAGCACCAGACAGAGCCGTGGGCTTCCGGAAGCACAAGGAACAAGTAAAGCTGAGTGACTTTAGGCAGGAGGTTTGCATGTAGAGTTGGATGCCTCCAGGCACTTAACTGGTGGAGTCTCTTTGGGTTGAGGCTGAAGGTGGAGTGCTGTGCCTTTGAGTATTTGTTAGTAGCCCTAAAAGAACTTTGTAACATTACCAGAATAGGTTAGAGGTCAGTCCAAGGGACCCAGGGCCAAAGAGATGCCTGCCTATTGCCCAGTAGATGATTGGTTGTCCTAATTGGAAGAACCGTTACCCAGAATTGTAATTTGTTAACTTCCCTAAT
>NW_006408569.1:3158756-3162568 GCF_000296735.1 Chrysochloris asiatica
GAAAGCCTTTGTGTAGTCAATAAAGCACAGGTAAACATCTTTCTGATATTCTCTGCTTTCAACCAAGATCCATCGGACATCAGCAATGATATCCCTCATTCCACAGCCTCTTCTGAATCTGGCTTGAACCTTTGGAAGTTCTCTGTCAATGTATGATTGTAGTCATTTCTGTATTACCTTTAGTAAAACTTCACTTGCATGGGATATCAAAGAGATTGTCAGATGATTTCCACATTCCATTGGGTCACCTCTCTTTGGAATGGGCACAAATATGGAACTCTTCCAATCAGTTGGCCAAATAGTTGTCTTCCAAATTTCTTGGCAGAGATGAGTGAGTGCCTCCTGAGTGCCGCCTCACTTTTTTGAAAGATTTTAATTTGAATGGCTGGTATTATATTTCAAAAAACACTATTGTACTGGGCAAACCTGCTGCAAAAGACCTTTAAAGTATTCAAAAGTAATTTGTGTGTGTGTGTGTGTGTGTGACTGACTGAAGCCACAGTGTTTCCAATTGCCTTATATGCATGTTAAAACTGTAAGGGAGTAAGGGAGACCAGAGAAATATTGACGCCTGTGAATTATGTTACCAGCAAAGAATATTGAATATACCATGGACTGCCAGAAAAACAAGCAAATCTGTTTTGGAAGCAGTACAACCAGAGGACTCCTTAGAAGTAAAGATGGAGAGAGTTCATCTCACATCCTTTGGACATGTCATCAGCAGGGAGCAGTCCTTGGAGAAGGACATCTTGCTGGTTAAGTAGAGTGTCAGTAAAAAAGAAGCCTTTCAATGAGAATGACTGACACAGTGGCTGCAACATTGGGCTCAAATACAGCAATGTTTATGAGAATGGTATAATAGGACCATACTGTGATTCATTTTTTGTGCACTATGAGTTGGAATGGACTTGACAGCACCCAACAACAGCTGTAATATTTTTTAAATGTATGTTTAAGAATATACTTTTCAAGTCACAGTGATTTTTAAGTGCATGGTACCATGCATAGGGAATTAGAGATCTATGTTGGAGTCAGAACATGTTTGCTTCCAGCTCTGCACAAAGTCTCATAATCATTTCACTTCTATAACTTCAAAATTTTCTCTGTTTAAATGAGCATAGAAGCTCCACACGAGCGGGGACTTTATTAGACATGATCAGAGTGTAGAGCAGTGTTCGACAGATACATAGTTGTTGTTTGGTGCTGCTGAGCCAGTTCCAACTCTTAGCGACCCTGTATAGGGTTCCAAGGAGCGGCTGGTCAGTTTGAGTGGCCCACCTTGCGGTTCAAAGCAACCTTGTGGTCCACTGCTTTATCCCACAGCGCCACACCACGACGCATAGTAGGTGCTGGATAAATGTTGGTCCAGCCCAACACAGGCATGCTATGAAGATGGAAACACAGCAGGAATGAACATGCTTTTGAGAAGGCACCATAAGTACTATACAAAATAACTAGCTTTCCTTGGTTCTGATTTCCTAAGGGAGATAAGAAGTGATCTTTACCACGTTTCTCTGCCAGGAACTAAGCATGGGGCTTGGAGTCTGAGGATCTTGCCTGGAGTTGTGGCTCAACCAGTTAAGACTTTGTCTCTTTAGACAAGTGATTTCGCTTTGACGAGCTTCATTTCTTTCGTCAGTATTTTTGGGTGATTGTCTAGGCTGTTCTTAGTAGTTTAGAACTGCAAAGACCAACAAAACACTGGCAGCACTATGTAAGTACAAATGTACTAAGAAATGGTCACCTTTCATATTCTACATTTTAGAAATAGTTCTTAGTTGCCTCTGAGTCTGCTCTGACTCGTGACTCGTGACTTAACGAATGCCTATATCTTCAAGATCTTTGCTATTTTTGAGACCATTGTTGTAACTATTGCGTCAATCCATATAAATAAGAGTGTCTCTCAGTCTGCTGGCTCTTTAACGCAGTTCTTTCTAGTCGTTGGTCTTTGCTGATGGTGTGTCCAAAGTAAGCAAGACGAAGTTTCACCTTCCTCCTAAGGTACTGAAATACATATATTTTATATTTTTGTACATCTGTATGTGTGTGTATGTATATCTATCTCTCTATCTTTCTATATATATTGTTGTTGTTAAAGTGCTGTTGATTTGGTTCCAACTCATGTTAAGTTGTTGTTAAGTGCTATTGGGTTGACTCCAATTCATAGTGACCCTGTATAGGATTTCTAAGGAGCAGCTGGTGGGTTTGAACTGCCAACTTGTGGTTATCAGTTAAATGCTTATTTTACAGCACCACACCAGTTCTCTGACTCATAGCAACCCTGTATAGGGTTTCCAAGGAGCGGCTGGTGTGTTTGAACTGACACCGTTGTGGGAGCAGTGAAGTGCTTATCCTACAGTGTCACACCAGAACTCTGACTCACAGAAACCCTGTATAGGGTTTCCAAGGAGTGGTTGGTGAGTTTGAACCGCTGTCCTTGTGGTTCAAACCCACCTAATGATCGAGTGCTTATCCTACAGTGCCACACCAGGACTCCATTATAGTTTGATTTCTTGACTGTTGCTTCCATATGCGTTGATTGTGGAACCAAGTAAAATTGAAATCCTTGACAACTTATCTTTTCTATGTTTATTAATTGCTGCTGCTACTATGTGCCATCAAGTCAGCTCCAACTCCTAGTGACTCTGCATAGGGTTTCCTAGGCTATAAATCTTTATAGGAGCAGAAAACCTCAGGTTTCTTCCAGGAAGTTGCTGGTAGATTCCAACTGTGGTTAGTAATCCACATGTAAACCACTACATTACCAGGGCTCCTTCCGTTTATCGTTGTTGTTGTTGTTGTTCAGTGCCATTGAGCCGGCTTCTGTATGGGGTTTCCAAAGAGTGGTTGGTGTGTTTGAACCACCGACCTTGTGGTTCAAACCAACCTTGCACTTTGGTGCTTTATCCCACAGCATTTATCATTAGAGAACTAGAAATCCTAAAAAAGCCAAATTGTATTTTTGCTACTCAAGTCTAAGGTAGAGAATGGAAGACTATGATGTTGCCCCCAAAACAGAGATGATGCTCATAAAAATAGAACCACTACGTTTTTTTCTACCTTGTTAAGCCAGCAAAGCGTCATGGGAGAGCGCCTCATCTTCCCACCAGTTCCCTTTAGTTGCTGCACCTACATTCTTCTGAGCCAGTTGCAAAAATAGTTCCAATCTAAAGACATGTGCTGGCTAGAACTGCTTTTAAGGATTGGCCAGCATTCCAGAAGAGCTTATAGGTCAAAAGAAGAAGAAAATTCCTTCTCCCATTCTCAGTCTTACATAAAATGGTGGCCAGAGGCCAATTCCTGTTTGTATTTTTTCATCTATAAAAGTTCAAAATTTGAATCTATTATTTATTATCTGTTTCTGTACTTGATAGTTTCTGTTTATGTTCTGAGCAAATGCTCTTCCCTTCTATGTGTTACTTATTGTTTGTTTGTTTGTTTTCAAATGTATCTAAAAGGCAGATTTTATTACTGGATTGAGTTAAACTATACCTTTAAATATAAATTTGCAGACTCCCCGAACATAAATGTGTAACTATTGTCCTTTGTTGCTATTTCAAAGTATTTTCCATAGTACATTAAATCAGTTACAATATGAAAACGAATTTGCTCTTGAAATTCCACTTACTAACACTTACTACTTAGAAGAGTTTGTGACACAGCCAATTTAATCAGGCTTCTTTCTTTGGTTTTCATGTCTTTTTTAATTTTTCTGTGATTTTTAGTAAGTTTATAGTGATATGATTCACATATCATATAACTTACTATTTCAAGAATACAACTCAGTGATTTTCAGTATACTCACTAAAAGG